>NW_027188218.1:0-32406 GCF_041381155.1 Argopecten irradians
ATTCGGGAACAAAACCGCGAAAATCTGCAAACTTTCAAAATGACTTGGGATTTAACTTATTATGATGGGGTTGTGAACAGGTTAGTGTTGATATATGTTTAGAATAACATCGTATTGTATTGTCGGCGCGGTGACACATGCAGACATTCCTCAGAACAAATTTTACAGAACTTTTACCGAAGGTGGTGAAAATATTGGCCAGCGATGCATTTCATTCCTGGTGTTTTTATATAGTATATGAAGGTATTTTTATCATATATATATACTGTTACATTAACGAATAACAGAAAGGAGAAACCAGCAGCTAAATTCAAAACACAATTTAATTATATATACAATATTATACAGAGATGGTTTACAATGTCTAAAGTAATTGGTGGTGGTACAAGAGTAGTACGATGATTTAAAGTGTTACTTATCTGTATGCGAATGTCCTGGTATAATCCTTGATCCTTCCAGGTTTCAAATTAACAATAATCACAAATCCACAAGGAAATTGAATGTCCACCGATGATTTGTAAAGTTCCAGGCAATATGAATAAATCCACACAAAGTGTTGTAATAATCCACAGATAAAGTCACAATAGCTCTCCCAATAGAATCTTATATGGCGCTGTACAATTCTTGATATGTCTTATTACAGGTCTCATTACAGTTCTGATTAGCTTTGGACAGTTGGAGTATATATAGCTAAACCCTAATTCAAGAATATTGGAGAACCTTCTACTTCTAGAAATATCTAACTAAAAGCAGTAAACAAATAAACACACATAACTTTCTGGAAATAGATCATTCTAGATCTCTACTTAAAATCAACATGTTTACAAACATATTTGTTTATACATGATTATATTCTAGAAAGTTCTATAACCTAAATCAATGATATGACCTTTATAGGATGTATTGATATTAAAGCTATAGGAGTTATCTCCCTTATCTCATAACTACATGTATTTAGTGTCATACATAACACACCCCTCCTTAAAGAAAAGAAAGTTTTCTTGAAAAGGAAACTTTCTTGACATATCAAGTCATATTTAAATCCTTGATAAAGCATCAGCCAGAATATTGTCTTTTCCTTTGATATGTTTGATGTCAAGATTGTACTCTTGCAAAGTCAAACTCCACCTGAGAATTCTTTGATTTTTGTTTTTCATTTTTCCAATGAATGTTAAAGGGTTGTGGTCGGTGAAGACCAACACAGGCACAACTGTAGTGCAGAGATATACATCAAATTGGTTCAAGGCCAAAATCAACGCTAAACATTCTTTCTCAATGGTGGAATAATTTCTCTGGTGTTTGTCAAACTTTTTCGAGAAATAACAAATTGGATGGTCAATTTGTTCAGAACCTTCTTGCATCAAAACAGCACCAACACCTACATCGCTGGCGTCAACAAACAGTTTAAACTGTTTATTAAAATCTGGAGCAGTCAGAATTGGTGAGTTCGATAGTATGGCTTTCAATTTCTCAAAGGCAGACTTACATTCGTCTGACCAAACAAATTTGACATTTTTCTTTAACAAAGCAGTAAGTGGAGCTGCTATAACAGAGAAATTTTGACAAAATTTTCTGTAGTATCCAGCCATACCAAGAAATCTCATCAGCTCTCTCTTGCCTCCAGGAGCTGGAAAATCTATAATTGATTCTACTTTGGCCTGAACAGGTTTAACCTGCCCCTGTCCTACAACATGGCCTAAAAATTCAACAGTTGCATGACAAAATTCACATTTCAATAAGTTTACAGTCAATTTCATGGTAGTGAGTCTTTCGAAGAATTCGCGAATCCCGCGTAGATGGTCTTCCCACGTGTCGTGGTAGTTGATGACGTCATCAATGTATCCATCACAGCCTTCCAGGTCTGATATCACGCTGTTAAGAAGACGTTGAAATGTTGCCGGGGCATTCTTCATACCAAACGGCATAACTTTGTACTGGTACAAACCTTGTGAAGTTACAAATGCAGACACTTCTTTGGCTCTTTCTGTTAATGGCACCTGCCAATATCCTTTCAACAGGTCAAACTTGCTTACGTACTTGGCTTTGCCAACTTTGTCAATACACGAGTCAATCCTTGGAATTGGATAAGAGTCTGTTTTACTGACAGAGTTTACTTTTCTGAAGTCAGTACAGAACCGGTATGTCTTGTCTGGCTTTGGTACCAGAACATATCTAGCTTGCAAAGGCTGACCCGGTATTGGTAATAGAGCCAAAATTTTGTCACCTGGATCAAAACGTCTTGCACGGGCATCTTTATCATACCATGTTTTCATTTTGGTTTGAGTAACGGCCAAATTTTCTTTTGCCAATTCACATGCCCTTGTCAACCTTTGCTTAAAGTTACACACATAATCTATGAGATTCACTTTAGAATCTTCGTCCAAAATTTTTGTCTTTCAAAATTTTCAAAGGACCACGTACAGTATGTCCAAACACAAAGTTCAAGGGGACTGAAGCCAAGAGATTCTTGTACAGATTCTCTAACGCCAAACAACAACATGTGTATACCTTCGTCCCAATCTCTTTTGTTTTCAAAACAATAAGATCTCATCATATTCTTCAATGTCTGATGAAAACGTTCTCTGGATGACTCTGGATGATAAGCACTAGACTTATACTGCTTGATCTGGAGCTGGTACATGACTTGTTGAAAAATACCAGACATGAAATTTGAACCTTGGTCCAATTGGACAGCTTTTGGAAGACCAACCAGTGTAAAGAATTTTACCAAAGCCTTGACTATGTTAGGGGCTTTAATATTCCTGACTGGAATGGCTTCAGGAAAGCGTGTGGAAGCACACATAATAGTTAAAAGATACTCATTCCCAGACTTAGATTTGGGTAGAGGACCTACACAGTCTATAATGACTCTACTAAATGGTTCCTCAAATGCTGGAATGGGGTGCAAAGGTGCCACAGGGATTTTCTGATTAGGTTTCCCTACCACCTGACAAGTATGACAAGACCTACAAAAATCTGCCACATCCCGTTTCAACTTGGGCCAAAAGAAGTGATCTAAGATCCTGTTATAAGTCTTGGTCACACCTAAATGCCCTGTCATAGGTATGTCATGAGACAAACTTAGAATATCTTGCCTATACCTCGGTGGGACAACTATTTGATTGACAATCTTCCAGTCTTCCTCGGGAGACACATCAGGGGGACGCCACTTGCGCATCAACACACCTGACGAAAGTAACAAACCGGGGAAGCCGTCCTTACCTGACAATAGCTGTTAATAGGACGTTAATTAAACAAACAGAAGAAGGTTTGTGATAATATCTCGGGGTTGATCCTGCTGTGAAAATGTATTACATATTCCTATTGCCAATATAATTCATTTACGAAACCCTAATACAAAGTTGACATCAACATAACACACATTTTAAAATTAGTTTTATTTCGTATACTGTGATTACTGAAAAGCAATGATAATCACATTCAATTATTAAATTATATTCATTTTACTTCATAACATTGCACTTCAATAAACCTTATCAATATATTCTTCGCTGTTTAAAAACCTTCGCACACATACTCGGTCTTTCACGAGGAATTATCAATGGATACTTGAAGAGTACTTGGAGAAGTAAATCCCCAGTATCAAACATAAAAACAAAATATCTCTAATAATTGATTATTGACGGTTATTGTCGGAATTTTCAAACGACAAAAATAAATTTCTGATGAACAATCATGTAATACTAGAGAATATTTATTTTTTCATATCCTAGATGAGACCAAAATGATATCCCGAGCTATTGGAAAATAAAATGGACCCCAGCGAAATAACTGTCTATAGTCCGGATTGTTTTATTTTAACGGACCATCACTGAACATGGTCATTCAAGGGTCAAAAACAACAATTTTAACATTTAAACGATAAGCGTGTTTTAAAACAAAATATTTCAATGACGTTTTAATGTTGTGAAATTAAAAAATGATCTTAGATATAATGCAAAATTGATGATGGTTTGCTTTCGCTAACGACCCGTCAAACAGCCATTTAAAATGGAATTTAGAGCCGGAACTATTATCTTAAACATTTAATAACAAAACCAGATCCTACCTTTAAAATATCTATGATAAAATGTAAAATATTGAAAAAATAAATAAATACGTTTTCGCCCTATCCCTTAACAAGAGGCCCAGAGGGCCTGCATCGCTCACCTTTTTTTAAATTAGTTTTTAAGTAATTGTCACAAAGGCTCTAACAATTGGAAAAATTAGCATAATTGACTAAAAAAATGCTAAATTTTGAATCCCAACCACATAATGATGCTTTAGATACCATACAAATATGCTATATAATACATAGGTTCAGAGAGGAAGTAATTTATATAATATATAAGCCTAATTGACCTTTTTGGCCCCGCATCAGGCTTCGAGGGGTCGTACAATTTCACATCACCATCCTTTAATTACTAATAAGGATGCTACCATTGCATTGTGAGTGCACTTCCATGCTTAATTTGTTTGTTTGTTTGTTTGTTTGAGTTTTACGGCCCATCGACAACTAAGGTCATTTAGGGCCAAACTACAAGGCAGGCATTAGTATCAGGATATAAACAAGGACTGTATCTAAAAGATCAGGATAAGAAAAAAGTCAAGTTAAAACTAAAACAAAATTGTAAATGTTGATTTAATAAAGAGTTACATAGGATAAAATACTTTTGGCTAAACCACATGAGGAAATTTATGCACAATGTTGATGAAACGATGAGTGTTGCTTTGATATGAATATAAGATAAGGCGAGAAATCGTTCAAATTTTGTTAAAAATGCCGATCTCTTTGAGATAGCTAAAAATACGATTATGTCTCACGGCATGAAACAAAGTGTACATGTCGGAGACATCGTAGTACTTATCTCGTATGTGTTTTAAATCAATACAATGCAATAAAACATGCCCCACTGTGAGAGGTGAATCACACACCTGACCATTCTATTCCAACATTTGACTTTGAAATGGCATGTAGGAGGATCCTGACCCCCTCTCAATAGATAAGAATTTGTGAAATAGTCGTTTATATGGAAATAGCTAAATTGACCCCTTTTGACCCCACCCTTCAGGCCCCCGGGGGGTCAGCCCCATCATTTGCAAAATTTTGAATTCAAACCCTATAAGGATGTAACCATTGCATTATGAGCGTAATCCCATGTTAAGTTGCAGAGAAAAAGTTATTTATATGGAAATTGACCACTTTTGACCCCGCCCCTCAGGCCCCCGGGGGTCAGCCCTATCATTTGCACAATTTTGAATTCCCACACTATAAGGATACTACCATTGTATTATGGGTGCTATAACGTGCTTAGTTTCAGAGAAGAAGTCGTTTATATGGAAATAGCCAAATTGGCCCCTTTTGACCCCGCCCCTCAGGCCCCCTGGGGGTCAGCCCCATCATTTGTACAATTTTGAATCCCCACCCTATAAGGATGCTACCATTGCATTATGGGTGCTATCCCATGCTTGGTTTCAGAGAAGAAGTCGTTTATATGGAAATAGCCAAATTGAACCCTTTTGACCCCGCCCCTCAGGACCCCCGGGGGTCAGCCACATCATTTGTACAATTTTGAATCCCCAACCTATAAAGATACTAACTACCATTGCATTATGAGTGCTATCTCATGCTTAGTTTCAGAGAAGAAGTCGTTTATATGGAAATAGCCAAATTGACCCCATTTGACCCCGCCCCTCAGGCCCCCGGGGGGTCAGCCCCATCATTTGTACAATTTTGAATCCCCACCCTATAAGGATGCTACCATTGCATTATGGGTGCTATCCCATGCTTGGTTTCAGAGAAGAAGTCGTTTATATGGAAATAGCCAAATGGACCCCATTTGACCCCGCCCCTCAGGCCCCCGGGGGGTCAGCCCCATCATTTGTACAATTTTGAATCCCCACCCTATAAGGATGCTACCATTGCATTATGGGTGCTATCCCATGCTTGGTTTCAGAGAAGAAGTCGTTTATATGGAAATAGCCAAATGGACCCCATTTGACCCCGCCCCTCAGGCCCCCGGGGGGTCAGCCCCATCATTTCTACAATTTTGAATCCCCACCCTATAAGGATGCTACCATTGCATTATGGGTGCTATCCCATGCTTGGTTTCAGAGAAGAAGTCGTTTATTTGGAAATAGCCAAATTGACCCCTTTTGGCCCCGCCCCTCAGGCCCCTGGGGGGTCAGCCCCATCATTTGTACAATTTTCAGTTAGTAGCCCATAAGGATGCTACCAGCCAAATTTTGTTGAAATCCGACCAGCGGTTATGGAGAAGAAGTCGATTGTTGACGGACGGACGGACGGACGGACGACGGACGACGGACGACGGACGCCACGGTATGGCATAAGCTCACCTTGGTCCTTCGGACCAGGTGAGCTAAAAAGGGAAGGGACTTTGGAAATTTAACAACTCTTTATTATTTGAATCTGAATATCTGGAAATGATTAAAACTGGTATTGAGGAGGTCAAGCTGCAGTACTGTTTACCTGTGTATAAATTTTAATTCTATTGAAAATATTTCTAACAGTGATATACAGTTTTTAATAAATGATCAATTATTTCTGGAAACATTACTTATGGAAATAAGGGGTAGATCTATATCATATTCATCTTTTAGGAAAAAAACAAGCTAGTATACTTGAGGATAATCTTAAGACTTCAATTGAATTATTAGAGGCGGAAACTGATCCTGACCATGAACAATTAGATAGATTAAGAAAGGAGTTTGAAGCTGTACGTGTTAAAAAAGTTAAGGGCAGTCTAATTAGATCAAGGGCAAAATGGATTGAGGAGGGGGAGAAACCAACATAATATTTTTTAAATTTAGAAAACAGAAATTTCACTTCTAAGATCATACCTAAAATACAAAAAGATAATGGAGATATTATAACTAAACAAGAGGAAGTCCTGTCTGAAGTAAGAATTATTTTATGAAAATCTTTATAAGTTTAGGGAGACTGATAACGTTGACTTAGAAGTACATTTAGAAAATTGTAATATTCCAAAATTAAATAATACTGAGTCAGATAGCTTAGAGGGTAAATCTAGTTTAAATGAAACAAGAAGGAGGGAAAGATGACAAAAAGAACCAAAATGTTCCATCATTCATTTCACTAATATTAATCATTCATTGGTAGGCGCCAAGATTCCTCTGGGGTCTCTTGTTTTTATTGTGCTAAAGTTGTTATGCTTTGCTCAACAACAAATTCTCAAATTACTGTTAAAAAGCTTAAGACTCTGGACACTAATATTAAGTATGAAGCATGGTATCACCATTGTTTAAATTAAGGACGTTGGCCAACTTTCAAGGTCAAACATATTGGAAACTAATTTCTTTTATTGAGAGGTACTTTTTGGTTAATAGTACAAATGTACCTTTTTTTAACTGGTTATTATCCAAAGATATTTTCCACTACTGTATATATTTGTGAGTCGTATTGTACCAAATTTTTTGTTGAATTTTCTGTTGTTGAGTTGAATTTTAGATAACCTGAGACGAAGTCTCAAGTGACTTATATTTATCGCCTTTTGTCTGTTATCGTCCATTGTATGGCGATAAACAATTTACATTTTCGTCTTCTACAAAACCACTGAATCAAATTCTTTGAAATTTTGCAGAAACTTATGACCTAAGTTCAACCAAAATTGTGAATTATATAAGGTCAACAAATGTAATTATGGTCCCAGGGCGTTGTATAATACCAAGGTAAATCAATACTCAGGTGACTGTCAAGGTCTCTTGGACCTCTGGTTGTTTTTAAATTTGTTTATATTAAACCGTTGAACCTGTTTTGATATACCTTGTACTGTGAAGTTTTGTAATGAATTTAATAAGATTCAGAATATCAAGTGGGTATCTTAAAGTTATTCTCTACAGACTGGAAAAAAATATTTTCTGATGAACCAGCTATTTGGCCATTTTTATTTGAAGTAAAAGATTGAACAATCATCAGAACGCTGGCTATTCACATTGTCTGTCCGTCTATTAACAATTCCTGTTACCGTTATTTCTCAGAAAGTGCTACAGGGATCTTTTTCAAATTTGATATATGTAGGTTCCCCTAGGGCCATATTGTTTGTGCATATTGCATTTTGGGACCAATCGGTCAACAAGATGCATATGGCCGACCGGCCGCCATCTACGATTTTTATAGTTAAAATTTGTTACCACTATTTCTTGTGCAGGTTCCCCTGGGGCCCTAATGCATATTACATTTTCTGACCGATAGGTGAAAAGGATGGCCGACAGGCCCCCATCTTGGATTTTGATAGTTCAAATATTTCTCAGAAAGTACTGAAACGAACTGTCTTAAATTTTATATGTAGTATGTTTGAAAAAGTTTGAAAAGCAGAGAAATGATGACGTTTTTAGTAATTCAAAGGGCCATAACTCCGCTAATTTAAGGTCCATCGACAGTCGAGATCGAACTTGGCCGAGCCCTTAAGGCATTTAACCTTGTCAACAAGTATGAAGAAAATCGGTTTACATTTGTTAGAGTTATTGCATTGATGGAAACGGAAGTGTTACAGACAGGGACAAACTCTTAAATTAATATCCCTATTGTTCGGAACGAGGCTTGCGGGGATATATAACGATTTGTAATTTACCATGTGAATATAAATTATATATTATTGGAATTAGTGACATTTTTAGATTTTAAAACTGGTTTGTACGTTGGCAATAACCGTTTTTGAATGGCTGATTTTGTAAGATTCGTTTCGATCAAACTTCAAACCTTGTGGAGCATGAAAATTATGCAGAGATGAAATAAAAAGAAAAGAAAATTCGCGTTCTGATCACTCCCAGACTACGAATGTATTGCTCTTTCCGGTCAATAAAACGGGAATAATAACCTCATGAGGTAATGGATCAGTTTTTCATACCAGGGACTGGAAGTTTTTAGGTTAAGAATTTTGGTGTATGGTAAACTGTCCTGCGAGGACTAGTGTACGTTGAATGAAAAATTTTAACCATGTAGATTTTTTCAAAATTTCGTAATGCTTTTCCTGCTAAATACCTTGGGTTACCTTGCTTCGCCCTTTTGTGGAGGAAGGAAGATCTGACCTTTCGATAATCCTATTCCAGGAAGATTTTTGGATTAGGTTAGTTGGATAAATGAAAACTATTTTAGCGTAGAGTAATTAATAGTTAATTGGAGGTTATTTTGTGCCGATTCTTTGTTCACATTTATTTCTTTTAAGAATGTTGACTTTATTCAGAATGCTCCACGAGTTACTCCCTTGCTACAGCGGAGTCTTGATTTAAACCGTTGAATTTGAGTACATGATTATTATTCCTCCACATCACTGCTATTGTGAGGTGCCCAAAGCTACAAGTAGTCATATCATGATTAAAAAACAAAGAATGTATTTTTAATTTGACACATGAAGTATGGCACGTGCATAATATATTTTTTTTCAAAATGTTTAATGTTGTATTGTGTGCAAATATTTTAATGGGGTATATTATATGGGTCACATTGCAGAAATATAATTTTTAATGAATTCATCATTGATTTCAGCGTTTGTTTGTTTTTAGTTTGTGGTTTATTAACGGACATTCCTATTAACATCAAATTAATCGATGTAAGTTACAACGGCCTCCCATGTATTTTTGTTGCGTGTATCGGCCAAGTGCGAGTTGATGCTTGTACTGGAAAACAGGTCCTATGTTCGTTGTTGTGTTTCTTGTTAGTGAATAAATTGATGTTTGCCCATTTTTAAATAGATGCTATATCACTTGGTTGAAGCATACCGCCGAAGATTAACCCAGAAAACATAACCCGGTCACAATTATACTGACAACGATTTGCGAATTAGTCGTCCCACTCCTGTATGTAATGAACGCTAAGTAGAGATTCAGATTTTCCACTTTTTATAGAACTTTGGTGATTGTTCGACCAGGGGACAGAACCCAGAGTTCCTTTCACAGGAGTAACCTCAACTAAAGCCAAACGTGAGGCGGTACAAGTGATGCCGGAGATTTTAGGAAAGATAAGGTCATGTGTTATTACAGTAAAAGATTAATGGCATGGACTAAATTCACTGTGTCGCCTGGATTTACGCTGCTGTTAGGGGGCACGGCCCCAGTAAATCTCTATCAAATAGCCTACTGGACCTGATAAGACACCGAGTGATCTCATGCGGTATATATCAGTGTCTAATTCATGAAGATCATTATACAATAATATTCCATCATTCACTTCAGTTTCTTTTGATTTAACCTGTCCAATCATGATTAATTCCTAAACATGTTTAAGTTTTGTTTTGTTTGTTTGTTTGTTTGTTTGAAGTTTTACGGCCCATCGACAGCTAAGGTCATTTAGGGCCAAACTACAATTCAGGCATTAATATCAGGATAAAAGATCAGGGTAAGAAAAGGCAAGTAAGGATTAAAACACAGATTGTAAACGTTTATTTGATAAAAAAGGTTTGCATGGGATAAAATAGTTTTGGCTAAAACACACGAGAAAACTCATGCAAAATGTTGATGTAACGATGAAATGTTGAGCTGGTACGATGATATGATGAGAAAAACGTTCATATTTTATCTAAAATACCGATTTCTTTGAGATAATTAAAAATACGATTATGTCTCACGGCATGAAACAAAGTGTACATGTCGGAGACATCGTAGTGCTTATCTCGTATGTGCTTAAAATCAATACAGTGCACTAAAATATGTTCCACTGTGAGAGGAGAATCACATGCATGGCATGTGGGAGGATCCTCCCCTCTCAATAGATAGGAATGTGTAAAATATGTGTGTCCAGTTCGGAGCCGAGAGAGAACAACTTCCTCTCTGCGGTCTCTCCGACTGGACAGTTTAGGATTAAGTGTAGGTTGAATTTTAAACAGTTTATTGTTTGTTTCGGTAGACCACCTTTGTTGCCAATGGTGTTTGATGGCTGACTGAATTGAAGGTTTGATGTCGGTGTATGGTAGTTTCAAATCTGTTTGTGCTAGGCGAAGAGCAGTCTTAGCTGCTTTATCAGCCTGTTCATTCCCCTTTATACCAACGTGACTGGGAATCCAGAGATAAGTAATTTGAGTTTTAGAAGATAATCGAAATGTTCGGATTAAAAGATTTTGGATTAGAGTATTTCTAGGACATCTTGATTTCAAAGCCTGCAGAACCGAAAGAGAGTCTGAACAGATGATTGCCTTTTCAATGCGGTGTTCTTCGATGTGGTCAAGAGCCAGACCGATAGCACAAGATTCCGCAGAGAAAATGGAGGCAACATCTGGAAGTCGGATAGAGGAACAGTGATTAGATGTACAGCATGCTGCCGCAACTTTATCACCCTCTTTTGAGCCGTCAGTGTAGATCTTAACATGATCAGGGAAAGCTCTGATGCACTCCCGAAAGGAGGATTTATGTTCTTCGGGTAATGCACTGGACTTTGCCCTCTCATGCAAAGATAAATTGATATCAGGTGTTTGAATGAGCCATGGTGGTACATCCGATATGGTGTACTCGTCAATGGTGTCGAAATTTATATTTAGTTCCTGCAAAAACTTTGAAATTCTGATGCCAAATGTTGGTATGAGCTTTTGATTTTGTCTGAATGTTTCCTGGTGTTGTGGATTAAATACAAGATCGAATGCGGGGTTTTTGGGATTGGATTTCAGTTGGGTAGCATACTGTAAGGATAATTTCTTTCGTCGATCGTCTAGAGATGGCTCATTAGCTTCCACATGGAGACTCTTCACAGGTGTTGTTCGAAAAGCTCCAAGTGCCAGACGCAGTCCCTGATTCTGGATAGGGTCAAGCATCTGTAGATAGGAGCTGCGAGCCGATCCATAGACAATCGAGCCGTAGTCAAGTTTTGATCTAATAAGTGCCCGGTAGATACGCAGAAGCATTTCACGGTCTGCACCCCAATCAGAATGGGACAGAACACGTAGAATGTTCAGCGCCTTCGAGCACTTATCCTTCAGGTGTTTTATGTGTGGAACAAAGGACAGTTTCGAATCAAATATTAATCCAAGAAATTTAGTTTGTTCAACTACTGGAATTTTAACTCCATTGAGTGCGAGATCTGGATCGTTGTGTGGTTTTCGTTTTTGACAGAAATGCATGCAGACAGTTTTTGATCTTGAAAATCTAAAGCCATTTTCGTCAGCCCAATTTTGTAATTTGCCTAAACATTGTTGTAGTTGTCGTTCTATAGTGTGCATGTTTTTTGATCTGTAACAGATCAAGAAATCATCCACAAATAGAGACCCTTCTGTAGATTGACCAAGACATTTGGTTATGCTGTTAATTTTTAATCCAAAAAGTGTGACAGACAGGATACCACCCTGAGGGACACCCATCTCCTGTTTTTGTGTTTCTGAATAAGTTGAACCCGTTCGAACTTTGAAATGCCTGTCAGATATAAAATTTGAAATAAACTTTGGCAAATTACCTCGTATACCGATATCATGGAGATCGTTCATGATTCCATATTGCCAAGTTGTGTCGTATGCCTTTTCAAGGTCAAAGAATACGGCCACAAGATGTTCTTTCTTGGCAAATGCTTCTCGTATAAATGTTTCTAGTCTCACTAAGTGGTCTACCGTTCCCCTGCGGTTTCTAAAGCCGCTTTGCAAAGGACTTAAAATATTGTTTGATTCCAGGAACCAAACTAATCTAGTATTTATCATACGTTCTATAGTTTTACAAATACAACTCGTCAATGAAATAGGACGATAGTTATTGGCATCAGTAGCATCTTTCCCGGGCTTCGGAAGGGGTATAATAGTAGATTCCTTCCAAGACTCGGGAATTTTGCCAGAAGAGTAAACTTGATTAAATATAGTTAAAAGACATTTTAGTGAAGAGTCTGGTAATTGTTTTAAAAACATATATGGAATTTCGTCTGGTCCAGCTGCCGAGTCCTTTGATTTCTCAAGGGACTCGAGCAATTCTGGTATCTCGAAAGGCCTATTGTAACTTTCACTATTGGAGGATTTAAATTTAAGACGTCTCTTTTTCTTTTCTTTTTTAAATTTTTGAAATTTTTTGGAATGATTTTTGACGGATGAATTTTTAGCAAAAATTTTGGCAAAGGCGTCAGCTATTTCGGATTTTGAAGAAAATATTTTATTTTTGTTAATGAGGTGGGAGGATGGTGATGCTTTTCTTTTCCCACTGATTTTACCAATCATTTCCCAAACCTTCTTCGAAGATGTATTGGAATTAATTTTTGAGACGTACTCTTTCCAAGTACTTTTCTTGTCGGATTTGATAGACCTTCGAGCTTTTGCTCTCCAAATTTTAAAATTGTTATAGTTTGAGACGGTTGGCGAAGCCAAGTACCGCCTCAGAGCGGAATTTCTACCAGATCTATTCATAAATGAATCATTTGAGAGACGAAACTTTGTAGGTTTTGGCACGGATTTTGGTATGGTTTTTGTAGCAATAGAAGTGAGCGCTTCTGTGAAAATTTTTATGGGGTCATCGAGGTTCAAAAAATTATCCTCGATGAGCTCCTCTGCGCACAAATTTTTAAATTGAACCCAGTCCGCCTTATGCAGATTCCACCGAGGAATAGGCTCCTCAAGTTTTGGTGACCCTATGTTTTTAAGTATAATTGGAAAGTGATCGCTCCCACAAAGATCATCGTTGACCATCCAATCATAATCCAGAAGAATTGATGGATGGCACAACGATAGATCAATGTGGGTAAGCGAGCCAGAGGCAGGGTGTAAATATGTTGGGGCATTGGTGTTATAAAGACATAAGCTGTTTTTATCAATAAACTCTTCGATACGTCTACCTCTATCATCAGTACCTGGGGAGCCCCAGAGGCTATTATGACCGTTAAAGTCACCCATGATAATATATGGCACTGGTAGTTGTGATACGATGTTGCCCAGTTCATCACAACTAAATGGAGTATTTGGAGGTAAATATATAGAACAGATTGTTATTTTTCGGTGAAGAGTTGCACTTACGGCAACAGCTTGTAGGGTGGTATTTAGCTGGATGTGTCTGTGGGGGACGTTTTTATGCACCGCCACCGCCACACCACCTGATGCCCGGCCGCCTGTTGTTGGAGTTTTGGTGTATAGTGTAAATTGTCTGAGATTGATGGTGTCTTTCAGCATTATTTCTTGAAGGCAGAATATGGATGGGTTTTTTGTTTGTATAAGATGTTTTAATTCTTCTATGTTCGCTTTAAATCCGCGTATGTTCCATTGTATGATAGTGTTTGTCTCTATGTTGGTCCCTGAGGATAGTTTGTCGGACCGACAGGACTACTTGAAGTAGGTTGTTTGGTGGCGATAAATGTGTTGTCACCAAACTCGCTGTCGTCCGATAGAACATCATAGATGTTCCGTCCAAGGATAGGGTCATCTGATCCCTTACTGGGTTTGTTGTTTAGTGCAGGGAGCCTCGCCAGCTTTACCTTGGTGGTTTTTGTCTGGCGTTGCTCCTGCGGTGGTGTATTAGCTGGTCGCTTGGCTTTCTCAGGGAGTTTTTTAACGTCAATAGACGGTGAAGATATAGCACGTCTATGACGAGCGGCGGTAACTTTTTTTCTAGTGTTCTGTGTTTGGTGTTGTGTAAGTCCTGGAGACGCCGGTGGGATTGGCGTTTTAGCTCCAGGTGGTTTTTTGTTGTGGTGGTGGTTTTTGTTGTGGCTTAGATGGACCAGACTTGAACCTGTTCGGGTCCCCCATGATTATTTTGCAGGTCTTAGCATCAGCCATATCTGGGACATCATTGTCCCAGTTAGGCTTGTCAACCAAGGCCTGGACCGACGCATGTTTGACGGTGACACTGTCAACAGGCGTCTTTGCGCGGGTGATCTGAGCATAGGTTGCCACATTCAGGTCTGAACGCTCGACTATCCTCCTAGCCTCGGGGAAAGAGACACCTTGGGTATATTTGACTCGTAATACCTCCCTCTCCCGAGTCCAGGCAGGACAGGTGCGAGCAGACGCAGCATGGTCACCCCCGCAATTGACGCAGTGACGGTTGACAATGTCACATTCGTCTTTTTCATCGTGACCCTCACGGCCACAGTACTGACATACCATTTTCCGTCTACAATTGTTCTCATGATGGCCGTACCTCTGGCAGTTACGGCACCTCAATGGATTGGGAATGTAGACGGTAACAGCATAACGCTGGTAACCAACAGTTACGCTCTGCGGTAACGTTGGTGTTGCGAACGTCAATATGAAAGTGTGTGTTGGGACCAAGTTCCCACTCTTTCTGGTCATGATTCTCTTCACGTACGTGACCGGAATGCACTCCTCTTGGAAGTACGACAGTATGTCGGCCTCATTGTCATTGCGCAAGGCTGGGCACCTGATTACCCCCTTGCTGCAATTTAATGATGAGTGTGGTTTTTAACACACAGTGAGGCCGGCAAAACTGGTGGTTCCAAGGAGGTTCTCCGCTTGTTGCTTGCGGAAAACCTCTATTAGGAGATCACCCGATCCCAAAGGCTTAACAGATTTGACATCGCCGGCAATGCCTTTGATGCCCTTTCGCAATATTAAGGGTGATAAACCTGCAGTGGTCTTGCCGCTCTGTGTAGAGGACATGACCAGAAACTGTGGGAATGTGTTTGTACCGCTTTTTGTTTGTTGTTTTGTGGTTGATTCCTTTTGGGGAGATTTTGGGTGTAGATCATTTTGTTTGTTTTGGGAAGCCATCTTTAAGAGTTTATACTATTCGCTAGCTGTGCCCCCACCCACCTCGGAGCCCAACAGGGGGACACTCATGATGACATGGATATCCAGTGTCAAAGTGCCAGGGTTACACAGATAGTATACTCGGAAGGATATTTTGAACGAACATAATTCAAATCATGCTTGCGACAGCACGCTCGCAAGATTGTACACCCACAAGCTCGATCAGAATAAGGACAATCCAAATTAAACTCACGATTGACCCTAAGCCACCGCCTTCTTGGAAATCTACGAACCAAGGGCTCGGCATGACCAGCCGATTGATAATACAGGGCCCATATTACCTCTCGTCTAACCGGAGTCTGAAGCCAAAGTAGTGTGTAGCAGTAAAAAAAGGAAGAAAAAAGAGCAAAACCTATTCAACCACCAGGACCTTCTTCCCCCGGATACGAGATGCAACCCACGGCAAACAGGTTGGCTCAAATTGGAGCTACTGTGAAAGCCTTCAGCTACACTGATATCACGCGGACGCACATCACACCCCCAAAAGTGGTGTGCATCCGCAAGAGACCAGTGCACCCAGTCTCGGGACGTGGACCCAGCTTTTCAAGGAGACCCAGTTCATGGAAAATGGCATGTGAGGTATAGGGCTATTGGTCAAGCCAGGGGCCCCTCCCTCTCCATCCACAGGATCTCTGCAGGTAATCATATCTGTATAAGATCCAAATGTTACTTATATAATATATTTTTCTGATGAGTTTTTCAGCTCGGCATGGGACCTTTGTTGTGTATGACACTAAATACATGTACTTATGAGGTAAGGGAGATAACTCCTATAGATTTATTATCAATACATCCTATAAAGTTCATATCACTGATTTAGGTTATAAGAACTTTACAAGAATATTATCATGTTATAAACAAATGTGTTTGTAAACATCGTTGATTATAAGTACGAGATCTAGAATGATCTATTTCCAGAAAGTTCTGTTGTTTTTTGTTAGATATTTCTAGAAGTAGAAGGTTCTCCAATATTCCTGAACTAGGGTTTAGCTATATATACTCCAACTGTCCAAAGCTAATCAGAACTGTAATAAGACAATATCCAAGAATTGTACAGACGCCATTTAAGATTCTATTGGGAGAGTATTTTTATTGTGACTATCTGTGGATTTTACAACACTTTGTGTGGATTTATTCATATTGGCCTGGAACTTTACAAATCATCGTGAACATTTCAATTTCCTTGTGGATTGTGATTTATTGTAATTGAAACCTGAAAGCGATCAGGATTATACCAGGACATTCGCATACAGATAAGTATCCACTTTAAGATCAGTCGTTCCTCACTCGTTGTACTCACACACCACGTACTTTAGGACATTGGTAAACCATCATCTGTATAATATTGTATATAAATATTAAATGTGTGTTTGAATTTAGCTGCTGGTTTCTCATTTTCTGTTATTGCCGTTCATGTAATCACCTTTCCAGGAAAAGACCCTGTTCCTTCTTCCACGACCGGCCGAGTGTCAAGCAGGAGAAACAGCCAGGACAACCCAGTCAGCTTCAGTAGTAATACAACCACTGCTACAGCAGTTGGGGGGGGGACATCGGCTAACCAAGTGATGCCGGACTTGATTCTACTTCATCTGGTGATGCAATCAATAACATTAACAGTACCCCAGCGCTAGCTTAGTTGTTGCTGCACTGACCCATTCAATTTGAAAACAATGTCCTCGCATGCTGTTATGGCAGGTCTAAAGGCCCAAGGTCTGTCCTTAGGCTCCAGTCATACTCCAGGACAGGTAAACACACCCACAGTGGTACCAAATAGCAGCAGGGCAATTCTGCTGGATCAACGGGACTATGTACATGTCCAGCCTGTTATCTCCACAGCACCATGTCCAATAGCCGGAGGATCCTTCTTCCATGGGACATTCCCAATAAGCCCACACTGGCTTTACCCTTGTCAGGTAGTGAATGGCAATTTAATTAATACAAATGTACAGCATGCCTAATATTGTGGATTCCGGCTGCCTGATTTCATGGCCGGCCCCTGCATGTGAGAGTGTCGCCGAAATTGACAGAAAGATGTGGGCCAGGAATGAATTCATTGATATGCGTTTGTTTTCCTGGATTCTGATTTCGATCCAGGAAATAGCTTATCATGCAGAGCGGTGTGTGGTTTCGTTCGTTAAGACCCCCAATGGAAAATTTTAACGTGTTGTAAAATGGTCAGAGCATTTCAATATCTATGCCCTCTGTCCTATAAGCTAAAGTTTCCGGACCAATGCGGATGCTTTGCTGTTGTACCAAAATGTTGTTCGCAACATTTACACTGCTGATGGGGAGTTGGTTCTAAAGCAGTGCGCTCCAGATATGGCCATGGGATCGCCATGAGCCGAATGAGACTTTCATTCCTTCGCATTTAAAGTAGAGGGCGTGGGCGGTAAATACGCCGTGGGGAAACGTCCTTTTCGTGGCACAAATTTATAGGCCCAGCCCACATAGACCAATCGCACTAAGCTCTGGCACTTTTCGTTATAACATTGCATGTAAATTCAAACAAATTGCTTTTGTTTGTTTGTTTGTTTGAATTAATTAACGTCATATTAACTGCCGTGGTTCATGTAATTGACGTCCATACCACTGTATGCGTGTGTTGCGGTGTATGTTGTGCGACGGTGCGTATTTTGGGAGACACTTGCAGGTATATTCATGTTGTGTCATCTTGTATATAGTGGAAACAATGGCGAAACCTGTTTCAAACGGCACCATGTACAGAACTGACCACATCTGTGCAGTATGTTGGAAAACCATTACCCACCCAAAACCCAAATGTTCGGCAAACTCTATGGTAAAGGAACTCTCAGTCAAATCCCAATATAAACAATGATGTTCCTTAATAACCGGCAAACATGGCAAAGTTCGAGTTTTAGGTTCCCAATTCCCCCTTAAAGGTGGCTAAATTTTTAAGCATTTCTAGCGTTTACGATGAAAATGTGGGCTGATTATTATGTTAAGATGGGTTCTTAGTTAATGGTTTTTTTCAATGTGATAGAGGGGTATTGTCAAGCAGGGAACCATTAGAACCTAGGTCAAGCAAATCCAAAATCCAGAAAACGTTGAAGAGAAATTGTACAAATGAGTTGTTTTTGTTTGTTTGTTTGAGTTTTTACTCGTGCCCCTTCGGTACAAACTAGGTTAATTTAGGGCCAAACTTTACAAGTCGAGCATTAATAATCTGGATTAAAAGGTTCAGGTTAAGAAAAAAGGCATGTAAAGATTAAAACACAGATTGTAAACGTTTATTTGATAAAAAAGGTTTGCATGGGATAAAAGTTTGGCTAAAACACACGAGAAAAACTCATGCAAAAAGTTGATGAAAACGATGAAATGTTGAGTTGAATACGAATGATATGATAAGAAAAACGTTCATATTTTATCAAACAATACCGATTTCTTTGAGATAATTAAAAATACGATTATGTCTCACGGCATGAAACAAAGTGTACATGTCGGAGACATCGTAGTGACTTATCTCGTATGTGCTTAAAATCAATACAGTGCACTTAAATTATGCTCCACTGTGAGAGGAGAATCACATGCATGGCATGTGGGAGGATCCTCCCCTCTCAATAGATAGGAATGTGTAAAATATGTGTGTCCAGTTCGGAGCCGAGAGAGAACAACTTCCCTCTCTGCGGTCTCTCCGACTGGACAGTTAGAGGATTAAGTGTATGTTGAATTTTAAACAGTTAATTGTTTGTTTCGGGTAGACCACCTTTGTTGCCCAATGGTGTTTGATGGCTGGGCTGACTGAATTGAAGGTTTGATGTCGGTGTATGGTAGTTTCAAATCTGTTTGTGATAGGCGAAGAGCAGTCTTAGCTGCTTTATCAGCCTGTTCATTCCCCTTTTATACCCACAATGACTGGGAACCCCAGAGATAAGTAATTTGAGTTTTAGAAGATAATCGAAATGTTCGGATTAAAATATTTTGGATTAGAGTAATTTCTAGGGCATCTTGATTTCAAAGCCTGAAGAAACCGAAAGAGGAGTCTGAACAAGATGATTTGCCCTTCTTCAATGCGGTGTTCTTCGATGTGGTCAAGAGCCAGACCGATAGCACCAAGCTTCCGCAGAGAAAATGGGGACTTGCAAACATCTGGAAGTCGGATAGAGGAAAACAGTGATTAGATTGTAACAGCATGCTGCCGCAAACTTTATCACCATCTTTTGAGCCGTCAGTGTAGATCTTAACATGTTTGTTTTGTTTGAGTTTTACGGCCCCATCGACAACTAAGGTCATTTAGGGCCCAAACTACAAGTCATGCATTAATATTCAGGATAAAAGTTCTAGGTAAGAAAAAGCAAAGTATGGACTAAAACACAGATTGTAAAACGTTAATTTGATAAAAAAAAAAAGGTTGCATGGGATAAAATAAATTTGGCTAAAACACATGAGAAAACTCATGCACAATGTTTGATGAAACGATGAAATGTTGAGTTGATACGATGTAATGATGAGAAAACGTTCATATTTTGTCTTAAAATACCGATCTCTTTTGAGATAATTAAAAATACGATTATGTCTCACGGCATGCAAACAAAAGTGTACATGTCGGAGACATCGTAGTATTTATCTCGTATGTGTTTAAAATCAATACAATGCAATAAAATATGCTCCACCTGTGAGAGGAGAATCCGACCATGCCATGGCAGTGTAGGGGAGGATCCTCCCCTCTCAATAGATTAGGGAATGTGTAAAAAAATATTGTGTGTCCAGTTTCGGAGCCGAGAGAGAACAACTTCCTCTCTGCGGTCCTCTCCGACTGGGACAGTTTAGGATTTAAGTGTTGGTCTTGAATTTTAAACTGTTTTATTGTTTTATTTCGGTAGACCACCTTTGTTGCCAATGGTGTTTGATGGGCTGACTGAATTGTAGGTTTGATGTAGGTATATGGGTAAGTTTCAAACTCTGTTTGTGCTAGGCCGAAGAGCAGTCTTAGCTGCTTTATCAGCTGTTCATTCCCCTTTATACCCACATGACTGGGAATCCAGAGATAAGTAATTTGAGTTTTAGAAGATAATCGAAATGTTCGGATTAAAAGATTTTGGATTAGAGTATTTCTAAGGCTTCTTGATTTCAAAAGCCTGAAGAACCGAAGAAGAGTCCCTGAACAGATGATTGCCTTTTCAATGCGGTGTTCTTCGATATGGTCAAGCGCCAGACCGATCAGCAACACGCCTCCGCAGAGTAAAATGGAGGCAATCATCCGGGAGTCGGACAGAGGAGCATGCGACCCAGAACGCACTGCATGCTGCCCGCCACGTTATCCACCATATTTTGATCCGTCAGGTGTAGATCTGGAACATGGTCAGTGGAAAGCCCTAATGCACTGCAGTCCGAAAGGAGGATTTGTGTTCTTCCGGGTATAATGCACTGGAATTTTGACCGTCTTCATGGTAGAGTATAATTTGTATTTCAGGTCTGTTTGAATGAGCCATGGTGGTAATATCCGATACGGTGTCACACTTCTATTGGTGTCGAAAGTTTTAATATGTTCCAACAACCAATTTTTGAAATTCTGATGCCAAAATGTTTTGGTATGGGTGCTTTTTGATTTTTGTGTAAAGTATTTACTTGATTTTGATGGATTTGAATACAACGTGTTAAAATGCAAGATTTTTGGGGTTTGGATTTCAGTTGATGCAGCATACTGTAAGTATAAATTCTTTCGTCGATCGTCTAGAGTATGGTCTTGTTGGCCTTCAACATGGTGAATCTTTCACAGGTGTTGTTCGAAAAAAAGCTCCAAGTGCGAGACGCAGTCCCTGATTCTGTATAGGGTCAAGCATCTGTAGATAGCTGAGCTGCGAGCCGAACCATAGACAATAGAGCCGTATAGTCAAAGGTTTTGATCTTATAAGTGCCCGATAGATACCGTATAAGCAATTCACGGTCTGCAACACCCAATCAGAGATGGGAAAAGAACTCGTAGAATGTTCAGCGCCTTCGAGCACTTATCCTTCAGATGTTTGATATGTGGAACAAATAGGGGGGACAGTTCGAATCAAAATTTTAGATCCAAGCAAATTTTAGTTTGTTCAACTACTGGAATTTTAATTCCATTGAGTGTGAGGTCAGGATCATTGTGTGGTTTTCGTTTTTGACAGAAGGGCATACAGACATTTTTTGATCTTGAAAAATCAAAAAGCCATGTTCGTCAGCCCAATTTTGTAATTTCGCCACTCTAAAAAATTTGTTTTTTAGTTGCCGTTTACTATAGTCGTATGCATGTTTTTTGAACTTGTAACAGATCAAGAATAAACAATCACACAAATAGGAGTCCCTATCGGTAGATTGTGCCAAGGACATTTTGGTTATGCTCTTTTACTTTTTAGGTCCAAGAAGTGTCTCAGGGTACAAAGAAACTCACCCTGAGGGACGCCCATCTCCTGTGTTTCTGTTTCTGAATAACGTGAAACCCGTTTCGAAACTTTTGAATATGCCTGTTTCAGATACTAAAAATTGATTTAAACTTTGGCAATATACCAACGTGAATATACCGATATTATTGGAGATCGTTCATGATTCCCATATTGCCAAAGTTGTTGTGTCTTAATGCCCTTTTCAAGGTCTACAGAAATACGGGCCACAATCAGATGTTCTTTATTGGCAAATGCTTTCTCGTAATAAATGTTTCTAGTCTAACTAAGTGGTTCTGACCGATCCCCTGCGGTTTCTTTCAAAGTCCGCTTTGACCTAATGGACTTAAAATATTGTTTGGATTCTCCAGGAACCAAACTACTCTTGTATTTATCAGTATAACGTTTCTAAGAGTTTTCACCAAATACAACTTCAGTCAAATGAAATAAGACGAATATTTATTGGCTTCAGTAGCTTCTTTCCGGGCTTTCGGAGGGGGAATAATAGTAGATTCCTTTCAAAGACTCAGGGAATTTTGCCAGAAGAGTAATACTTGGAATATATATAGTTAAAAAAGACATTTTATTGAAGAGTCTCGCAGTATTTTTTTAAAAACATATATGGAATTTCGTCTCTGGTCCTGCTGCCGACTCCTTTGATTTCTCAAGGCGACTCGAGCAATTATGGTATCTCGCCCAAAGGGCCTATTGTTACTTTCACTATTGTGAGGATTTAAAAAATTAAGACGTCATCCTTTTCCCTTTTCCTTTTTAAATTTTTGAAAATTTTTTGGAATGATTTTTGATGGATGACAATATTTAGCATTAATTTTTGGCAAAGGCGTCCAGCCTATTTCGGATTTTGAAAGAAAATATTTAATTGTTGTTAATGAGGTGGGGAGAATGGTTGTTGCTTTTCTTTTCCCACTGATTTTACCAATCATTTCCCAAACTTTCTTTCGCAAGATGTATTGGAATTAATTTTTGAGGACGTACTCTTTCCAAGTACTTTTCTTGTCGGATCTTGATAGACCTTCGAGACTTTTGCTCATACCAAATATTTAAATTGTTATAGTTTGAGGACGGTATGGCGTAGCCAAGTACCCGCCTCAGAGCGCAATTTCTACCAGATCTATTGATAAATGAATCCATTTGAGAGATGAAACTTTGTTGGTTTTGGCCCACGGATTTTGGTTTATGGGTTTTTGTTAGCGATAGAAAGTGAGCGCTTTCCTGTGAAAATTTTAATGGGGTCCATCGAAGTTCAAAAAATTTATCCTCCAGTTGGAGGCTCCTCTTGCGCACAAAAATTTTAAATGGAACCCAGTCCGCCCTTTATGTAAATTCCAACGAGGAATAGGCTCCTCAAGTTATTGGTGACCCTATGTTTTTTAATTATAATTGGAAAGTGATCGCTTCACACAAAGATCATCGTTGACCCTCCAATCATAATCCATGAAGTATTGATCTGGATGGGCACAACGATAGATCAATGTGGGTAAGCGATGCCAGTAGGGCAGGGTGCAAATTATTGTTGGGGCATTGGTGTTTATAAAATGACATAAGCTGTTTTATATTAATAAAAATCTTCGAATACGTCTACTCTCTATCGTCAAGTGCATGGGGAGCCCCAGAGGCTATTTATGACCGTTGTTAACAGTCACCCATTGTTCAATACTATGTGCACAGGTAGTTGTTGATACGATGTTACTCAGTTCCATCCACAAAACTAAATGGAGTATTTGGAATGGTAATTATTTATAGAACAGGACTGTTATTTTTTCGGTGGAAGAGTTTTCGCGCTATTTTGCACAACAGCTTTGCAAGTGTGGTATCTAGCTGAATTTGATCTGTGAGGAACGTTTTTTTTATGCACCGCCACCGCTCACCACCACACTGAATGGGGCGGCCACCTGTTGTTGGAGTAGTTTTGGTGTATAGTGTAAATTGTCGGAGATGCGATGGTGGTCTCTCAGCGATTTTTCTATGAAGTGAAGAATATGGAGGGGTTTTTTTGTTTGGTATAGAGAATGTTTTAATTCTTCTATGTTCGCTTTAAATCCGCGTATGTTCCTATTGTATGATAGTGGTTTCTTGTCCCTCTATATGGAATCATTTAGGGGGATAGTTTTTGTTCGGACCGAATGGAATAACTTGATGCAGGGTTTGTTTGTTGGCATATAAAGTTGTCGTCACCAAACTCGCTGTCGTCCGATAGAACATCATAGGATGTTTTCCGTTCCCAAGTATAGGGGTTCTTCTGATCCATTACTGGGTTTGTTGTTTATGTGCAGGGAGCCTTCGCCATCTTTACCCGTGGGTGGGTTTTGTCTGTCGTTGCTCCTGCGGTGGGGTATTTGCTTGGAACGCTTTGCTTTAATCGGGGAGTTTTATTAACTTCTAATAAGGACGGTGAAGATGTAGCACCTCTAATGAACGTGCAGCGGGAACTTTTTTTTCTGATGTTCGGGTGTTTGAAGTTAGGTATGTTCGTGTAAGTCCCTGAAGACGCCGTTGTGGGAATTGGCCGTTTTTAAGCTCCAGAGTGGCCCCAGCAGGCTGGATTTTTGTTGTGGTTTAGATGGACCCGAACTTGAAACCTGTTTCGGGTCCCCAAATGATTACTCTTAACATGTATCTCAGGGAAAGCTCTGGAATACACCTCCCGAAAAGGAGGATTTATGTTCTTTCGGGGTAATGCACTGGAACTTTGCCCTCTCATGGCTAAGTTAAATTGATAATCAGGTGTTTGAATGAGCCATGGTGGTACATCCGATATGGTCGTACTCTGTCAATGGTCGTCGAAATTTATATTTAGTTCCTGCAAAAAATCTTTGAAATTCTGATGCCAAATGTTCGGTATTTGCTTTTGATTTTGTCTGAATTATGTCCTGGTGTTGTGGATTAAATACAAGATCGAATGCGGGGTTTTTGGATTGGATTTCAGTTGGGCTTTTTGGTTTTTCTTCGATCGTTAGATGGCTCATTAGCTTCCACATTTACGGCCCATCGACTGGATAGGGTCAAGCATCTGTTGATAGGAGCTGCGAGCCTAATCGTGTCATTTAGGGCCAAACTACAAGTCATGCATTAATATCAGTATAAAAGTTCAGGGTAAGAAAAAGCAAGTAAGGACTAAAACACAGATTGTAAAACGTTTATTTGATAAAAAAAAAGAGGTTTGCATGGGATAAAATAAATTTGGCTAAAACACATGAGAAAACTCATGCACAATGTTGATGAAACGATGAAATGTTGAGTTGATACGATGTATGATGAGGAAAAACGTTCATATTTTGCTTAAAATACCGATCTCTTTGAGATAATTGAAAATACATTGTATTATGTCTCACGGCATGAAACAAAGTGTACATGTCGGAGACATCGTAGTATTTATCTCGTATGTGTTTAAAATCAATACAATGCAATAAAATATGCTCCACTGTGAGAGGAGAATCACATGCATGGCATGTAGGAGGATCTCCTCCCTCTCTCAATAGATAGGAATGTGTAAAATATGTGTGTCCAGTTCGGAGCCGAGAGAGAAACAACTTCCTCTCTGCGGTCTCTCCGACTGGACAGTTTAGGATTAAGTGTAGGTTGAATTTTAAAACAGTTTATTGGTTGTTTCGGGTAGACCACCTTTGTTGCCAATGGTTGTTTGATGGCTGACTGAATTGAAGGTTTGATGTCGGTGTATGGTAGTTTCAAATCTGTTTGTGCTAGGCGAAGAGCAGTCTTAGCTGCTTTATCAGCCTGTTCATTTTCCCCTTTATACCCACATGACTGGGAATCCAGAGATAAGTAATTTGAGAGTTTTAGAAGATAATCGAAATGTTCGGATTAAAAGATTTTGGATTAGAGTATTTCTAGGGCTTCTTGATTTCAAAGCCTGAAGAACCGAAAGAGAGTCTGAACAGATGATTGCCTTTTCAATGCGGTGTTCTTCGATGTGGTCAACGCGCCAGACCGATAGCACATGCTTCCGCAGAGAAAATGGAGGGCAATCATCTGGAAGTTCGGATAGAGGAGCAGTGATTAGAGATGTACAGCATGCTGCCGCACAACATTATCACCATCTTTTGATCCGTCAGTGTAGATCTGAACATGGGTCAAGGGAAAATAGCCCTAATGGCACTTCCCGAAAGGAGGATTTGTGTGTTCTTCGGGTAATGCACTGGACTTTGCCCCCTCTCATGCAAAGATAAATTGATATCAGGTGTTGTGAATGAGCCATTGGTGGTGGTACATCCGATATGGGTGTACTCGTCAATGGCGTCGAGAATTTTATATTTAGTTTCCTGCAAAAAACTTTGAAATTCTGATGCCAAATGTTGGTATGAAGCTTTTGATTTTGTTCTGGAATATGTCCTGGTGTTTGTGGATTAAATACAAGATCGAATGCGGGGTTTTTTTGGGATTGGATTTCAGTTTGGGCAGCATACTGTAAGGATAATTTTCTTTCGTCGATCCGTCTAGAGATGGCTCATTAACTTCCTAACATGGAGACTCTTCACAGGTGTTGTTCGAAAAGCTCCAAGTGCCAGACGCAGTCCCTGATTCTGGATAGGGTCAAGCATCTGTAGATAGGAGCTGCGAGCCGATCCATAGACAATAGAGCCGTCAAGTCAAGTTTTGATCTAAAATAAGTGCCGGTAGCGGTAGATACGCAGAAGAAGCATTTCACGGTCTGCACCCCAATCAGAATGGGACAGAAACACGTAGAATGTCAACGCCTTCGAGCACTTTGTCCTTCAGCATGTTTGATATGTGGAACAAAGGACAGTTTCGAATCAAATATTAAGTCCAAGAAATTTAGTTTTGTTCAAACTACTGGAATTTTAATTCCATTGAGTGTGAGGTCAGGATCATTGTGTTGTTTTCGTTTTTGACAGAAGTGCATACAGACAGTTTTTTGATCTTGAAAATCTAAAGCCATTTTCTACGTCAGCCCAATTTTTGTGGATTTGCCTAAACATTGTTGTAAGTTGTCGTTTCTATAGTGTGCATGGTTTTTTGATCTTGTACACAGATCATAAAGAAATCATCCACAAATAGAGACCCTTGCGTCCGTAGATTGCGCCAAGACATTTAGTTTATGCGCGTTTAATTTTTAGTCTCCAAAAAAGTGTGTGGACGGACAGGATTACCACCCTGAGGGACGCCCCCATCCTATCCTGTGTTTACTGTTTCTGAATAAGTTGAACACCGTTCGAACTTTTGAAATGCCTGTCAGATATAAATTATGATATAAACTTTGGCAAATTACCACGTATACCGATGTCATGGAGATTGTTCATGATTCCACATATTGCCAAGTTGTGTCGTATCCTTTTCAAGGTCAAAAGAATACGGCCACAAGATGTGTTCTTTTCTTGGCAAATGCTTCTCTAATAATAAATGTTCTAGTCCTAACCAAGTGGTCTACCGTTCCCCTGCCGGTTTTTTCTAAAGCCGCTTTTTGCAAAGGACTTAAAAAATATTGTTTGATTCCTAGAACCAAACTAATCTTGTATTTATCATACGTTTCTAGAGTTTTTTTAACAAATACAACTCGTCAATGAAATAGGACGATAGTTATTGGCATCAGTTAGCATCTTTCCCGGGCTTCGGAAGGGGTATAATAGTAGATTCCTTCCAAGACTCGGGAATTTTGCTGCAGAAGAGTAAACTATGATTAAATATAGTTAAAAGACATTTTAGTGAAGAGTCTGGTAATTGTTTTAAAAACATATATGGAATTTCGGTCTGGTCCAGCTGCCGAGTTCCTTTGATTTCTCAAGGGACTCTGGAGCAATTCTGTATCTCGAAAGGCCTATTGGTACTGTGTCACTATTGGAGGAATTTTAAAATGATTTGTAATACTTACGTGCGACTGAATGTTTTCGAAAATTTTTCCTTTTATATTTTTTATTTTTTTTTATTTTTTTTTTTTTATTTTTATTTTTTGAATGGATGAATCTTTATTTTATTTTTTAGGCAAAGGCGTCAGTTATTTCGGATTTAGAAGAAAATATTTTATATATTAGGGTTAATGAGGTGAGAGGATTGTTTGCATTATCTTTTTCCCCCACTAATTTTAACCTTCATTTTCGAAAGAATGTATTTTGAATAATTTTTGAGACAGTAACTTCCTTTTCCAAAGTACTTGTTTCTTTGTCGGATGATAGACCTTTCGAGTCTGATTTTTTCTCCAAATTTTTTAAAATTTTTAATAGTTTGAGACGGTTGGCGAAGCCATTAGAAGTTACTCGCCTCCGAATTTTCTCTAACCCATGATCAATATGTGTTAAATGATTTCCATAGTTGATTGAGAATAATAGAAAAAAAAAAAAAAAAACAAAACTTTTTGGTTAGGTTATTTTGTGCGCGACCACGGTTTGTGTATGGTTATTGATAGCGATAAGAAGTGTAGCGCTCCTTTCGTAAAAAATTTTAAAAGGGGGTGACATCAAGGTCACAAGAAAATTATCATCATGATTGAGCTCGCTTTGGCGTCATATAGGGTGTTGTAACCTGAGCTGTCCCAAATTTCCCGCCTTATGTGAACGTCCCAACGGAGGGAGTATCCGGCTCCGTCATTTCAAATGTTTTGGATGGTGCCGCTTATTGGTTTTTTTTAAAATTAAACATGTGATAAGTGAAAAGCGCTGTACCTCAAAGATTCATCGTGTGACTTCCGCACCTAGCCATCATATATTCCATGAGTAAAACAAAGAAAAATTGTATAGAGTTTGAATGAGACGATAATGAGATGTAGCAATGTGGGTAAGAAGCGAAGCCAGAGGCAGGGTGTAAAATATGTTGGGGTGGCATAGGTTGTATATTAGACATAAGTCCTGTTTTTTAATCAAATCAAGTAAAACCACTCTTTCGATAAGTTAAATAACGGAAATGATTCGTGTGTCTAAACCCTCTCGTCTATCATCAGTACCTGGGTAGCCCCAGAGGCTATTTAAAATGGACCGTTACAGACAGTCCGTTACAATGATAATGATAATCAGTGGCACGTGGTAATTGTGAAACGATGTAACGTCATTCACGCAATCAAACAAAATTGTTAGTAATTTGGAGGTAAGTATATAGAACAGTTTGTTATTTTTTCCATGAATTGTTTTGCACTTTTTTCTAGTTTTTGTTTTTATAATTATGTTCGTGTGAGACGGCCATCGAAAGTTGCGCTTCTTTATAGCAATAATTATCAAAATCAGTGCATTGGTAAGGGTGTGTAAAAGTTCAGGGTAAGAAAAAGCAAGTAAGGACTAAAACACAGATTGTAAACGTTAATTTGATAAAAAAAATAGGTTTGCCATGGGATAAAATAAATTTTGGTCTTAAAACACATGAGAAAACTCATGCACAATGTTTGATTGAAAACGATGAAATGATTGAGTTGATACGATGTATGATGAGAAAACGGTTCATATTTTGCTTAAAATACCGATCTCTTGAGATCATTAAGAATACATTATGACTCACGCATGAAACAAAGTTGATACATGTCGGAGACATCGTAGTATTTATCTCGATGTGTTTAAAATCAATACAATGCAATAAAATATGCTCCACTGGGAGAGGAGAATCACATGCATGGCATGTAGGAGGTATCCTCCCCTCTCAATAGATAGGAATTAGTGTAAAAATGTGTGTGTCCATTCGGACGAGAGGAGTCAACAACATCTCTGCGTCTCTCCGACTGGACAGTTTCTAGGATTAAGTGTAGGTTGAATTTTTAAACAGTTAATTGTTTGTTTCGTAGACCCACCTTCAACGCCACCGGTGTTAGTTGACGCCAGACTGAATTGAAAGGTTCCATGTCCGTGTAATGTAGTTTCCAAATCTGATTTTGCTAGGCGAACAGCAGTCTTAGCTGCTTCATCCACCTGTTCATTCCCCTTTATAACCCACATGACTGGTATCCAAGATAAGTAATTTGTGTTTCTAGAGGATAATCGACAACAGCTTTAGGGTGGTCTTTCAGCTTGATGTGTCTGTGGGGACGTTTTCTTGCACCGCCACCGCACAATCAGCACCTGATGCCCGCTAAGCCTGATGTTGGACTTTTGTATAGTGTTAATTGTATGAGATTGATGGTGACCTTCCAGCATTATTTTCTTGAAGGCAGAATACTGGTTCGCTTTAGAATCCGTATAAGATGTTACCAATCTTCTATGAGAGCTTTAATCCGAGTATGTTCCATGCTTTCATTAGTGGTTGGTCCCTACCTGAGGTCCTGTATGAGTATCTTGTCGGAACCGGACAGGACTACTTGAAGTATGGTTGTGTTGGTGGCGATAAATGTGTTTTCCACCAAATACGCAGCTGTCGTTGACCGATAGAACATCATAGATGTTTCCGATCCAAGGATAGGGTCAATCGGAATCCATTACTGGGTGTGGTTTTGTTGATTTAGGGTGCAGGCAGACTTTTTTCCGCAGCTTTAGACAAAACCTCCCCTTGGGTGGTTTTTTGTCTGGGCGATTGCGCCTGCGATGTGTTCATTTGCTGGGATCCGCCTTGGCTTTGTCTCAAGGGTGTTTTTTTATTTAAAAAAAAATTAACGTCAATCAGATACATGAACGACTAATAGCACGTCCTATTGACGAGCGGGGCGGTAACTTTTTTTTTTATATGTTTTCTAATGTTCGGTGTTTGGTCGTGTGCAAGTCACCCGTATCGGAGGATTAGCGCCGGTGGGATTGGCGTTTTAGCTCCAGGTGGTTTGTTGTTGGAGTGGTTTGATGTTGTTTGTGTTGAGGCCTTAGGGGGTGACAACCAGACCTTGAAAAACCTGTTTGCGGGTTCCACCCCATCGCGTATATTTTGCAGGTCTAAGCCTAAACTTCAGGCCAAAAAATCTGGATCACATCTTTGTCCCATTTAAGAGGCTTGTCGAACCAGAGCCTGACCGTGGACGCCATGTTTGAATCGGGTGACGTCCTGTCAACTAGGCGTCTTTGTGCGCGTTGATCTGAGCATAGGTTGCCACATTCAGGTCGAAACGCACAACTTTCGACGCATTAGGCCTTCCCTATCCACGGAAAGAGAGACACCTTGGGTATCATTTGATGAACCGTAAACTATAATATATTATAAATTCAAGCTAATATCTCTCCCATCTTCCCAGTCCGTTAGAAGCAGGACAAGGGTGCGCGAGGCAGACGCGTAGCACTTGTCCGACCCCCGACAATTGACGGCAGTGACTGTGTAGACAATATATGTCACTTTCGTTCTTATTTCTTCATTCCAATTCAGCGTGACCTGTACACGGCGCAACAGTTACCTTAGTAAACAATAACCCATTTTTTCCGTCTAACAATTGATTTCTCATAGAATGGCCGTACCTTCTGGCATGTTACTGGCATCCATCAATGGTGTTTGTGGCATGTAGACGGTAATACAGTAAAATAATAAGACGTCTGGTTAACCTTTAGATAACTCAGTTTAAACCGCTCTGCAGGTAACGTTGGTGTTGTGCGAATCTGTCCAATATGAAAGTTGTGTGTTTGGGACCAAGTAGTTCCACACATTTCTGGTATTGGATTCACTTTCAAGGACGTATGATCCGGAATGCCACTTCTCTTGGAAGTATGAAACGTATTATTTGGGCCTTCAATGTCCATTTGCGCACACAAAGGCGTGTTGCTACCCTGAAATTACCCCCATTGCTTGCAATTCAATGAGTAAATGCGTGGTTTTACACGACAGCTAGATAACGAAGGGTTTGGTGCACATGGGCCGGCAAAACTGGTGGTTCCAAGGAGGTTCGCCGCTTGTTTCGCTGCGGAAAAAAACCTCCTAATAGAGGAGGATTCACCCATTTCACCAACAGGCATTTCTACAGATTTGTCATACGGCGACGGCAAGGCCTTTGATTCCCTTTCGCATATAATAGATTAAGGTGTATAAAACCTGCAGTGGTCTTGCGCTCTGTGTAGAGGACTATGACCAGAAACTGTGGGAATGAGTTTGTACCCAATTTGTTTTGTTGATTTGTGGTTTGATCTTCCTTTTGGGGAAGATTTTGGATGTATTCATTTTGTTTGTTTTGGGAACCAACTTTAAGATTTTATACTCTTCGCTAGCTGTGCCCCCACCCACCCTCGGAGCCAAACAGGGTGCACTCATGATGACATGGATATCCAGTGTCAAAGTGCCAGGGTTACACAGATAGTATACTCGGAAGGGATATTTCGAACGAAACATAATTCAAATCAAGCTTGCGACAGCACGCTCGCAAGATTGTACACCCACAAGATCGATCAGAATCAGACAATCCAAATTAAACTCACGATTGACCCTAAGCCACCGCCTTCTTGGAAAATCTACGAACCAAG
>NW_027188219.1:0-32210 GCF_041381155.1 Argopecten irradians
AATCTGCAAGTTAACAATGCGGCAGTCGATCAAAGGGCAAATTAATTGTAACATTCTACTAGATGTTCTGACTACAGTCGTAATAGACCAGTCGTTACAACTACATGTAGCTTCCTCATTTCAAAATTTAGTCAATGACTTAATTTGGTATTGACCTATTATTTATTCGCTGGTAACTCTTGATCAGAAAACACATTAGCAAAAGTTTCTAAAACCTTTCTCTTTTTTTTTTTTTTTTTTTTTTTTAGCAAAAGAGAAATGTTTTCAACGGAATGCACGTGCACCTAGAGCCTGACAAAGTCATTTTTTGTCCTTTAAAATTACTAAAAATATGAGTGATATATATCTACAATAGCGCACAAGGAAATATTTGGGATGCTTTTAATTGCTAAATGTAAACTGTAAAGAGCATAATAAAAGAACATGATATTTTCATACTCATCCCAATTTCTCAAGGCCATAACCAGGCCATTATTTTTTCGGTGACACCCTTATATCCCTACGGCCCAATAGTCCGAAGGCCCGTTAGTCCGAAGGCCCAATAGTCCGAAGGCCCGTTAGTCCGAAAATTAGTAAATATTGCAAGTTAGAGAGTTGTTATAATTAACGTATTTTGACGAAAACATTTTTCGGCACTGATGATCTGACAATTTCTATGGACAGCAAGTTGTCATTTCTTCATGAGCAATGCCAGGTCAAAATTACATCAAAATAAAAAAAAAATAGATAAAAAAATAATAAAATAACATCTTACATTTTATAGAATATCTCACAAGCATACATTCTATGGATTATCTTACAAACATGCAAGCTTTAAAATGTCCGATTGTTAGCCTTTTGTACACTGTATTGCATTAGGATTAACATTGCTTCATGAATAAATGATGTATATAATCAAATCTTATCGAAAAATGACTTTTATTATACCTGTAAACGTCGTTATTTTGTACAATATATACATGTATTTAAGGACTTATTTTTGCTTCCCCATTCTTTGAATTGTTTATTCTACCCATAATGATGGAAATGGTCCGCATAATGATATTTTTCGGGGAAATATTAAACAGGATCACATTTTACATATACAAAATAATACTCTTTAATATCAGATACGTTTATGTATTTCAAGATTATGCTCTTTTTGAAAATACGCTACATTTCGTTGTTTCATATCATTTTCCGTATCAATTCTATAGTCACATACATGTAAGTATACCTTAGCAAGTTTACAACAAATCTTTTGCATCGAAAACTGTAATAAACGTTTGTTTCATTTCAAGTACTATTCACATATAAATCCCAATTGTATTATCTGTTTTCGGACTATCGGGCCTTCGGACTATTGGGCCTTCGGACTAACGGGCCTTAGGACTAATGGGCCTTCGGACTATTGGGCCGTAGGGATTTAAGGCGGTCACCATTTTTTCAGTGCTCTTGGTTAAAATCCATCTTTAATGGATTTGATAGCTCAGGTATTTAGAATGAACTAAAAAAATGAGATTACTGATATATTTTCTTTCTCTAGTAAAAAAATGGCTTAGCAGAAAATGCTAAAGTGATTATTTATCTTTTAGCAATTAGATTTCTAGTGTGTATCATTAGCAAAATGCCCAAAATGCTACCCATAGAGTGAGCAGTTATTATTTTAATGTCTTTCAACCTATAGATAAATCGTCTATGTGATTGATAAATACATATTAAAGCTAATTTTCACAATATTACTATTACAATGTGATATACTCCTGCCAGTTGCTGTTATGTTCAATCAACCGTGAACCCAACTTCATAATTTATGCAGAAGTCTTAGAAATAAAACTTTTTGTTTACTTTTCTTTTTCTATCGTGGTTTTAATGATTCACTACAGAATTAACAAATGAAATCTAAGGAGATCAAATTTAATTTACTCCATTTTATCATCGATTGCTATAATCGATTAAACAGTAAACTTTAGCAATAATGACACCCGGGGCCTTGTTGTTGCATGTCCTAGAATTCCGTGACCCCAATTTCCAAAAGTGTTTACAGGGAGTATGTCGGTTTGAGACTCTATCTTACATATTCTGGTGTGTTTAAATAACATACCTTACTGCCTGGTACTACATCCCAGTGTCAGAAACAACTTTAACTAACTTTGAGAAACTTTTCAAACTGTTTACAATAGTTTCCACCCTGTCTCGTACCTCTTGCCCTGTCCACTACTTTTTTACTCGTTGACGCAAAAGAGTTCCAAAATTTCCCGAAAAGCTGACGTCACAGGTATCAAATGTGGTTGTTTTGCATATGACCTCGAACCGTACACAGATTATTGTTAGCACGCGTTTGTTTATGTTTAACCAGAAACATATGTTTCTGGTTTAACATAGTGGTTTATATGTAATTAAAAAAATATGTAATTAAAAAAAAAATCTGTTAACGTGTTGTTATATTGTAGAATACATAAGAAGTCTCATGTTACTCATGCATGATAGTCTTATATGATATAGCGGACTAGTGATGTTTTCATCATACAGTGTACATGTAATTGAGAATCTATATCAGAAACATATATACATAACGAGATTGGAAACTCCTTCTTTGTCTATGTTGACAGGCAGAGGGATCTCCAGTTTATAGGCATTTTCCCTTGGCTAACTACTTTTAAGTGCATTCTTTTAAACATGAAATTTTTGCATCAACACAAAGTTTAAACATTATATCATGGTTTGATGTGATCAGTTTTCCCAATTGATGTTATTTAATATGATTTTTGAAAGTATGAAAATGAGCAATTTTACCTGGTTTTTCGAAAATCAGGCATTCAAAACCGGAAGTGCATTTTGTTTTATTAATATATAATTTAAAATATTATTTTTTCTTTCCAAAATCGTACTCAAACCATCTGAAAATTACTTTTTAAATTTTATAACATATCAAAGTTATTCTGCTGTATTTAACTATTTAAGAGTTTATCTAAAAGCCCCTAGGGACATACAGAGGTACATCTGCCTATCGTAAAAATGGCGAAGTTGCCAATCTCTATGTATATATGTTTCTGTCTATATAATTTTCTCCCATACCTAAGTGTTAGTCCCAATACAACCTTATATCCCTACGGCCTAATAGTCCGAAGGCCCGTTAGTCCGAAGGCCCAATAGTCCGAAGGCCCGGTAGTCTGAAAATTAGTAAATAATTCAACGTACAGTTGTATTTTCACGAAAACATTTTTTCTGCACTGCTGATCTGACAATTTCTATGGACGGCAAGTTGCCATTTCTTCATGGAGCATTGCAAGGTCAAAATTACACAAAAAAAATTACAATGTAAAAAGTTTATGTGTTATAGGAAAAATATCTCACTAGCATATGTTCTATGAATTATCTTACACACATACAAGCTTAAGATGTCCGATTGTAAGCCTTATGTACACTGTAATTTGATTGCATTAGGATTAACCACAGGTGCTCGTTTCTAATATAAGTATAAGTATAATACTGACCCAGTATTATACTTATGTTTATATTAGAAACGAACACCTGTGGATTAACGTTGCTCCATGAATAAATGATGCATATGATCAAACCTTACCGAAAAATGACCTTTAATATATATCTGTAAACGTCGTTATATTGTACAATATGTACATGTATTTAAAACGACTTATATTTGCGCTTCATTCCCCTTTGTTTGACTTGTTTATTGTACCCTTTAGGATGTATTCTTCTGAGGTGTCAGTCCCGTTGAAGTCTCGTTTCGACAAAAATCAAAGAAGTTATGAGATTTTCAAATACAATTTATCAATATCTGTAGCAAGTTGCCTGTTGCAAATTTTGTCAAAAAATTACAGTTCTAACTTTAGCAGATTTTTTTTATACGGGGATTTTAAGAAATGGCCCATTTGGCGGCCATTTTGAAATTTTGTCTTTTTTCGCTTTGAGTAGAGCCAAAGTTTTACCATTTTTGACTGAAATTGTTTTTACTTAAATCATCACTGCACAAGCTTTTTTAGCTGTATCGAGCTAATTTTTGCTGTAAATCTTTACTTGGTTCGTGATAATTAAAATATTGAGCATTAATATGTGAAATGATTCACTTTTTTCACTTTATTTTTACATTTAATGGTAATTTGAGCACTTTTATTTTTTACTCTAAAATACTGAAAAATAACAAATACTCAAGTGGGGCAAAAAAGTAAGCACACGGACCCCCCATTTTTCTGCCTGATTTTGAAAGAACAACCCTTTCCCTATTGTACGGAAGCGTATTTAGGACATCAGACAAAAAAATAGCAATCTGCCCCGGCAAATAAATAATCTGCTCGGGCAAAATAATAATCTGCTCGTACAAAACAAAAAATAATAATCTGCTCGGGCAAAATAATAATCTGCCCATGCAAAATAATAATCTGCACGGGCAAAAAGATAATAATATACCCGGGCAAATTAACTATCTGGCATAACGACCACACGTACAGGCAATACGGAAGCGTATTTAGGACATCAGACAAAAAAATAGCAATCTGCCCCGGCAAAATAATAATCTGCTCGGGCAAAATAATAATCTGCTCGGGCAAAAAAATAAAAATAATAATCTGCTCGGGCAAAATAATAATCTGCCCATGCAAAATAATAATCTGCTCGGGCAAAAAGATAATAATATACCCGGGCAAATTAACTATCTGGCATAATGACCATACGTACAGGCAATATGTCAAATGGTAAGCTAGTAATAAGCTCAGTAAGTAAAACAGCAAAGGATGGATGAGTATATTGGTGTATATTTCGATCTCGGCTTTAGCCAAAAGGAATAACAGAATCACGGAATATATATCAGTCAGAGACATTTACGAAGACTATTAAGGAAGCAAAAACTGAGAAGACGAAGCAGACAAACGGATATATGGACGGTTGCTTTATTTATCGAAGAACAATTGGAAACTTCTGGCCAGCTTGTTGGCTACCGGTGGATGCACAGCAAATGCTTACAACACGGACTAGTTATAACCCAAAAATCTGTCCGTGAACTTCTCAATTTCTTAGACCCCGAAGGTGTTGAAGCTCGTAGAAAACACAGGCTAGTTCGTCGTCAGTATCGCAGCAATGGATCGAATGAAATTTGGCATGTTGATGGGTATGATAAGGTTAAACCTTTCGGCATCACTATTAGTGGGTGTATTGATGGTTTCTCCAGAAATATTATATGGTTAGAAGCATATCATACAAACAATAATCCAAAAGTAATACTGGGATACTATATGCGTGCTGTTATGGAAATGGGTGGCTGTCCAAGGAAAATAAGGGCAGACATGGGAACTGAAAACATCCATATTAAAACACCACAAACATTCTTTCGGAGACACGACACGGACAGATTTGCCGGAGAACGAAGCTTTATTTCTGGTACCAGCGTCACAAACCAAAGGATAGAGGCATGGTGGGGATTTCTTCGAAAAAACTGTATGCAGTATTACATTGATATTTTGCACCTATTGAAAGAAGACGGAGAGTTTACGGGAGATCAATTGGACACAGAATTGGTTAGATTTTGCTTCATGGAAATCATTCAGGTAATTAAAAAAGGAAGTATCTATCCCCAGAAAACTAGGGGAACTGTCATTCAAGCGTTGTGTGATAGAACCTGAATCGTCGTAATTGCAGTCGTTTTCCGGTAACATCTATAACAATATCTAAGAGAAAAATGTTATTTGATATTCCACAGAGCATAGGCCAAAATGATTATATTTTCTGACATGACTTGTGAAACAGCTTTTTAATATAATGAAAAATGACCACGGACTATATTTTTACCATATCTGATATATTCATACGCCTAGTGAAAAGCATTTAAAAGAACTTGTGTACGTTTGGTAAGAATATTGAGTCCCACTTCAGTTGATTATATATTATTACATATATTCACATCATTTTGCTGCATTTCTTTACCGGTAACAATCGCTTCACATAAGTACTTTCATTACTTTGTTTTATGAATGCTATTCATATTTTAAGATGATCTCGATCAGATTCAATATTCCTGGAACTCTCATAGAATGCGGCCAAACAGAAAGACAAATAGCCAAGGAGGACGTCCTATACTCTTGCATTCCCAACCGGAGTTGTACCAAGCAGAAGACAAACTTGTACCCATCAATCGAGAAGACGTGCGTGAGTGTGAATCTGGATGTGTTACAAGGAGAGCCATCCCTGTGATAGAGACATATTTGAAATATCCTGTAAATGACTGGTCTTGCCCAGTCACTGGATATGAAGCTGCACAAATATATATTAATCTGAGAAACCAAATTAGATCCGATCTTCATTTTCTATAAAGAATCTATGCAAAGGTCATTGCTTGTGGTCGTTACATAAAAGTGACAATTAACCATTATATGTGTCATAAGCGTAGCAATTTGGACCTGATTTTGATGCTGTGTTGTAAAAATGATAAATAAACACATAAAAAAGGAGTTCTTTTTACTTAAAATAACATATTTTAATTAAATGAAGATTAAGGCATACTTCAGCTTATAACAATATATGCTTCATACATGTATATCTCCTTACATTACATGCTTCATTGGAACATAATAAAGTGGGTGCATAGTAAGAAATTCTTTCTTGAGAATAAGGTAGAATATTCTTTGAACATATCTCAATATTAAGATAATTGAACCTATTGAAAGTCATGCGAAAGCAAGAAACATGGAGCAAAAAGTACTGAATTTCATAGTACTAGTATATCATACGATCAAAGTTGGGAAAACATGGAAAAAAAAAATAAAAAAAAAAAAAAAAAGACTACATGAATGATATTCTTGTATGATAATTACAATTGCAACATCGCCGACGGAGACAAACTATATCTTCTGTAAATGCATACGTCTAACATTAGAAAACGCACACACAAAAATAAAAGTATATCTTTAAATGTACACATTGTGAAAACACCGATAGTTGTAAGCTTTATAATGTCCAAAAATGTCTTCGAAATGTAATTGATTACTTTTTGACATTTTATTTACAATAGAAAGTTACAAAGGAAAGTTCTATGTAGGTTGTAAAACAAAGATTGTATATTATGTGTAGTTTATGGCAAGCCAACATGTCATTTACTGCATATATATAAGATATCTTGATTAAAATATACGATATCTTATATAGTATATGAGATATATCATATGATATAAAAGATATCTTATTTAACATATAAGATATCTTATAAGATATTTTGTAAAGCAACGAGATTTTAAACAAAGGCCCAGAAATGAAGTCTCCCTACCCGGAAGTCATAGAGAGCTGTAAAGTATCAATCTCTCCCAGGGTGCATTGCGGTCCCCACAATTTCACGAGGTGAATGTGAGTCCTGGGAGAGATTGGTAAAGTACATGTATACTACAACTCGTTCAGCCAGACTCTTGTTGGCTTCGCATGCTACGCCAGTATCAACCGTTTGGTTGAACTAGACAAAAGTATGCATGTATAGATAGGTCACCATTATAACCAATACAGTGGCGTAGGAAGATGAAACGTAATGGGGGGGGGGGGGGGGGGGGGGGCAAAGGTCCTCAATATTTTGTAACACCCCCCCCCCCCCCCGCCGCACCTACAGGAGGAGATTAATTCAACACACAACCATATATACTTTATATATTTTTTTCATATATCATTAAATATAATCCTTGTACACATTTATAAACAGTGGGGTCGCTTAAAGGAAATTAACGAAAACTGGCCAAATTAGCGTGTGAGCGCCGACTAGGCGCGAGATTTTGGGGTCTGGGGGTCGACCCCGGGAAAACTATTACGATTTAGAATGGCTGAGATGAATTTTACAGTGTATTTTGATGATTTTGCGAGCGCCCGAAAGCGCGAGATTTTGGTGTTATGGGGGTTCGGGGGTCTTTCCCGGGAAAAAATATTACGATTTAGAATGGCTAAGATGAGTTTTACAATGCATTTTGATGAATTTGCGAGCGTCCGAAGGCGCGAGATTTTGGAGTTTGGGGGTCCGGGGGTCTCCCCGGGAAAAAAATTACGATTTTAGAATGTTTAACGATGTATTTTAATGATATTAAAGCGTTCTTACCATGGTAATTTTTCGATTTAAAGTAACCTGCATTTAAAAATGATAATTGTGATAATTGTGTCGTCATATCATTGTGCAGCCCTGCTCGATCTGAACATACTGGCTTCACACCATCGGCACATTGTTTTGTAACTCAAAATAATAATGAATTAATTGTCTTGCTAAGACATATAAACAAAGTAATCTTTTAAGAGACATTTTTGAAATACAAATGCAGTACGTAGAATCCCTTAATGGACATTTTTAGTGTAGTTCATGTGTATTGAATTACTACTATTAAAGGTTTGAACATTATGCGCTTGAACGTTTTAGGAAATGCGCCGCGCAGCGGAAATTTTTTTAGAATGAAGTACGAAAATTGTGCAGTGAGGACTCTTTTTTCTTTCAAATATGTTTTCCATTTTTAGGTACATTCAGTCGGCCGTATTATGCTAACCCTGCCCCCCGCTTCCTACGCTCCCCTTGCAATATATATATTGTCGCCATGTTCGAATTGGCATACTTACAAGTTTGGTAGTAGACTAAAGGTTACACCCTTGTGCACATCGGGGTGCACGAGGTTTAGGACTACAGTAACACGGGAGTGTGCACTACGTTTAGACTACAGGTAGACACGGAAGTGCACCAAGATTTAGACTACAGGGTAGACGATACATTATGAAGTGCACAAGGATTTTGACTACAGGTAGACACGGAGTGCACTACGTGTGAACACGGTGTCCACTACAGGGTGGACATCGTGTCCAGGTACATTCAGACCTATACAGACAAGGTGATGTGTTATAGTTAGGGATCGGGGAAGAATACGTTCTTCAATTTGAAATGATACATAATTATAAATTTTTTAGTGTTTTTTTTTTTTTTTTTTTTTTTAATTACAACATCTACAATTTAATGTACAGTATATATATAAACTATATAATACGATATTTTTTTAGTATACATGAATAAAACCTTTTCACTGCAAAAAAGTAATAAAGATTAATTTGTATTCATTAAGTATATGTCTATTTAATTTTATATCAGTAGTTTCCAATTTCATATCTTAAATTGTCTATATTACGTTTTCAAAAAGTCAATGTTTTATGGGTAAATTGCATTAAATATATATATATATATATATATCATTTACATGAAATAGTAAATACAAGTCAAAAACAACTTTGAATTGCGGCAAAAACTAGAACGAATATACGTACCCGGCCTACTAAGACGGACACCATTTTCTGTCTAAAAGTCTTACTACAATCTTGCAGCTACGGCAAAAACCAGTCCTATTGTGCTTTTGAGACACTTTTTCTTTTATAATTTAAGCTATTAGTAATACAATCATTATACCGGGTAATACATATAGCTTTTAAATAAAAAGATTTGGTCCCTATCAATCGGTTTTCTAGCGACACCCTTGTACATCGTCCTTCTTCTTAAAATATACACTTTTATAATATTTTTTCTTCGCTATTTTAAGTTCTAAAGTATTGTACGTAAAATTAGCTTAATTACATATTCTTTATTAAAAACTGAACGTCTTTAAAAGATCATGCAGAATAAATCCACTTCACACTTTATGACGTTAGCTATAGTCTACCTACAAGTATCCAATTCAGCTTGTTTTGATTCTTAATTACCGGTACACACAATATGTTTTATGATCCCAACCCGCAAGTTATCTTGACCGTATATTGCGTCATGGTCCAATAATTAAAACTTGTCAAACATACAGGTAAGCCACAGTGTCCAGCTATACAGGTACCTCAAGGTGACCATCGATAGATGGCCATAGGGCAGGATTTCGTTGCCTTCCGTGTTTGCACGGCTTTATGAGAATGGAGGCAGTATCTTTATATGATATGTGATTTTAGAATTGTTTCTATGGAAGTTTATTAAGACAAACAAATTTACTTCAGCTTTTAAAAAATCATATAGGTTTATGAGTTTGAAACACAAAAAGTACCATTCTTTATTTGATACATGTACATGTTTGTTGTAGAGCCTGGGTAAACATGTACACCATTTCCGGGGGGGGGGGGGGGGGGGTTAGATTGGGATGAGGTAAAAACTAGCTGGCAAAACATTATAGTAAGTGATGCTGAATACACCTCAATTATTGTCATGACAGGCAGCCGTGAGTGAAGTGGAGCTGAGGGAGCTGTACAATGCGTAAATCAAGCATGTCTGTCACAACCTCGAATTTACCAATAATACATGTATATATTATAATCAAATTTAATTTAGATTTAGGTACTTATTCAACATTGTAATTATGGTATTTTATATACATATTCATGATAATCAGGTTTCCGATATACGTAAAAAAGCCAGTGTAAAAAAAAATTAAGAATTAATGAAACGATATTGGATGAAATATGATTTTCCCAAATAATTTTGAAATAAATGTTTTAGTTAATTATGAAGTTACTTCAGCTAGGAGGAGGGGGAGAAAGACCACCAGGCTCCGACAAGAGTCTATTTAGAGAACGTGAAAGTGTACCTAGGTCAGATGAGACACCCGTCTCATGTTCGCGTTGGCCTTGGAAGAGGGAATCAAAATAGTAATGAACCACCATACTTACACGTTTTCAGGGAGACTTATACCACCAACAGAAAAAGGAAGGTCCCATTGGTCTTAAATTTATCTGGAGCGTTAGCCAAGATCCATATGATTTTCTGGTGCCGACAGTTCAGGCAGAAAATGGCAGCAGCCACCGTGTCAAACCTTCCTTAACCACCCAGGTATACGTTACACAAAGTTTATGTGGATGACCAGAACCTTGTTGTGGAGGCGTTACCACCAGGTAGTTGGTTTGTTGAGAGCAAGAATCGTGATTGTGGATGAATTGGTGGAGAGGGATAGAATAAGACCAGCAGATGAGAGGACGGCGCAGATAATTAGAGAGGTTGCCAACTCAGTATGCCCATATACAAGAATGGAGGTTGACTATCCATCGGCCCATGATTCTGGATGGATGCCGTTGCTGGACATTCAGGTCCAAATTCGCGACGCAGATGGATCTGTGGACTGGAAGTTCTACAAGAAAGAGGTTTCCAGCTCACAATTCATCCTCAATCGCAGTGCACTCCCTGTGTCCGTGAAACGCCAATCCCTAATTCAGGACGGCATACGCCGATTGCGTAACACCAGACCATCTTTGGTACCAGAACTGCGCCAAGAGCTTATGGAGGATCTTGCAGAGATGATGCTGATCTCAGGATAACCCAGAGTCTTTTAGGGCCAATGTAATCATTGCTGCCCTCAGAGGCTATGCCAATCAGGTATCCGCGAGCGAGCGTGGTGATACGCCACTATATCGGCATAGATCTTGGAAGGAGAATGAGCGCGGGTCTAGGAAGAACGTGAAAAAGGCTTCGTGGTTTCGACCAGCTGACACCGTAATTTTCGTACCATCAACTCCTGGTGCAGAACTTGCCAGACGTGTGCGAGGGGTGACAGCGGTACAGGGGCCCAGACTTGACGTGAATATCAGGGTGGTTGAAAACTGGTGGGCAGACGATCAAGCAGCAACTTGTTCGTACCGACACTAAATTTGGTGATGAGTGTCAACGAGGAGAGTGTGTGCTGTGTCAGAGCAACCCTGGTTCTGGTGGTGGGTCATTACATTTCCGGTCCGGTGCGCTGTACAAAGCCACATGCAAAATCTGTGCCAAGCACAAACACAGTGGCTGAGTACATTGTGTGTAAAACCGGCCGAAATGCCTATACCCGGTTCCAGGAACACAGGCGCCAAGTAGAGAGTGGTAATCTCTCTAATGCTCTGGCTAAGCACTTGCTCGAAGAACACCCAGGAGACGAAGGTGACATTAGAAACTTCAAGTGTGAAGTCATCAAGACCTTCTCCAAGCCACTCGAACGACAAGTTTCAGAGGCGGTCGCTATACACGGATCAGTTGCTGACAAGCTCCTCAATTCTAAGTCAGAATGGGAGCAACCTGCCGTAGAGAGATTGGTGGTCACTAGGGAACCACGACTGTGAACAGCAATATGTGATAGGAAATCTGATTAAAATACAGATCCTTATGACCACTCCGGTGATTAGAGGATCTGACAGCGTCCCATGGGGGGTCATGTCATGTTCAGGTGACCTTTATACCACGTGTTACTCACGACCACGTGTGGGTTCTGCACCTTGCTGCATCAAGTGTATACGACATTCCGTCCCCAGTATTACATATATACGGTAAGCTATGTTGTGCTCTTGGGGCGAGATGACCTTAGGTGTGAAAGTTTTGGGGGCAGCAATTTGACTGGTCTTTATCAGGGATCACGTGGACGTGGCCCCTAGTGGGATTTTCTCTAATCCTTTTTATCAAACGTAATGATAATAGGAATCTGTGATTTTTATTTTATTAGATTTTGATGTAATAGGCCACTATGTCTAGAGAATAGTGTGAGGTACGAGTTGTCTCAAAACAATAACATACCCTTAGTCGATTGTCAAACTTTTCTTTCGATTGCCACCTCGAAAAGCCGGTATGTCTGACGTTTCGACCGTGCATGTGATTGCATATAATATCCCCTTTTGATACGTCAGTGTTATGTTTATGGGCTACACGAGTCTATCTGATAAAGTATCTTGTGGTTATAACCATTGTTTAAACACTGGGGTTGATTTAGTGCACATAGCATGTTGGGTCGAAATAACCCGCCGTATACATCAAACGGGCCGAGACATTTCGTACCTGCACACAATAGATGTAAACACACATGTAGACGAACACGTTGTGTTAGTGTTATTTCGGACTGAAGAAGGCCCTATAGTGGCTGAATATATATTCCATAGAAATGATTTTGATTTTACTTTGAATTTATTTATTTTGGCCTTTTATTTCGGATTATTAATATACTAGCTTTATACCGTTTTTCCTCATTATGAGTTAATTATACACTTGGTATTTTAATTATTTTTTATTTTAATATATAAAGCTTCATTATCAAATAAATTAAAAATGCATACCAGTTAAAATACTTATCCCTATTGACTACTATTGTTGTATAACTTCGTATTTGTGTGATGAGTACAATGTATATGTAGAGAGGCTTGCCACCTAAGTACAGTATGCTAGGGACCTCCTGGGGTTGGGATAAGGTATACTTCATGTATACAGGTGTTGTTAGTCTGAGATACACTTGACTGAACATATTGAAGGGTGCCCAAAGAAGGCCCAGGCCCTGGCCCTACTCTGACCAATGTTAGGTAATTTAGATTATCATATCCGTGTGGTTGATGGAAACCAGTATGAAGTCCAAGTGACCATGGCAACTGCAGTCCTAGCGAGGGGTCTATACCTTTCGAGCAGGGATATTTAAAGTGTATACATTATACTATGTATTACAGGTCTGATCAGATCACACATTGTAAAGAAGGTCAGAAATAGGATATTGTCAAACTTATCAGAGTTTTCTAGAAATCAATCTACTTGTGACCACATTCAGAATCTCAATCAAAATCCCTATGAGAATCTACCGTTTTCAATGTGTAGAAGTTGGATTTCATTTTGATTTGGGGGGTCTGTTTTTATTCGAGTTATTAAACCGGCATGTGACTACATTTTTGCGATCGGTCCTATTGACTAGTGGTGATGCTCACGATCAGCCACAAGCCCGATACTAAAGTTTTGCTATCTTTCAGCCATTGCTTAAAGGTTTTCTCACTCGGTCTGAACACAATAAAATGTAATTGCTCCTGCGATTTTTAACGTCTATGGAACGATTTCACATAATTTATTTCCAATGCTTTACAACGCGCCAGGTTCTATGTAGCAAATGTATACGTATTATACATTTGACAGGATTTAAAACTATTTTGCGCCAACCTTGCCGTTTAGCTAAACTATATTCCATACATACATAGTTTAAAAATTTTATGACAGAATTTTATGTTTATCATGATGTCCTTGCTTTTATTATGCACATCAATATATCCTTTTTAATCAAATTTTTTTGCCGATCCAAATATCTCTTGGGCGGACGATTTGCTAACACTGAAAATCTTACTCTCCAGCAAGGTTCATCACTTTATACGTTCTGAAAAGAATTTCATCTTTAAACTACATTATCACTAGCATAAGAAAAATAGTTTTTCCTGGGAAATGCGGACTTGAACTATCCATTGATGAGACATTAACCGTACGTGGTTTACGTACTGCATATAATTTGTACTTTTTATAACTTTAAAAAACGTTCCTTCTTATATAATTCTATAAATTGTATGATAATATGTATTGAATAATTTTTACTTTATATGTATCTTCATTCAAATATACATTACAGTACGAATGATTTCCAGTTAAATACTGCCAATTTTATTGAAAGATTGCAATACATATTCTGTTTCTGAACGCACTTAAATATTTTCTATCTGTCAATAAAATCCCATAGGCTGCTGACTAATATCCCTTTATTCTTCAAAAACTCTGTCTGGCACCTCATCTCGTCTGTGTGTGGTCTCGGGTATGTAGGTGGACATTTTAACCTGGACACGATTGTCCACTGGTAGGTGGACACGTTGTGTTCACACGTAGTTGCACTCCGTGTGTACCTGTAGTCTAAATCTCGTGCACTCCGGTGTCTACCTGTAGTCTTACCAATGTGCACTCCGTGTCTACATGTCGAGTCTAAACCTACGTGCACTCCGTGTCCACTCGTAGTTCACACCGTGTGCACAATGTGTAACCTTTAGTCTACTACCAAATGTACGGAGTGATGGGATATTAACTGGTTTCTGTGTTTTAAATACATCGATGAAATGCACCCAAACAGCGGTTGATTCTCCCTTTCAGTGGCATCTTTGTCCATTTGCGAACGATTCTAAAATGTGTTCCGAAGTGCTTTCGAATGATGCTCGAGGGAGAAATTAGTTTCTAGGTAGTTAAAATGCTACGAAATCTCATTCTACTCATAAATTATCTCATATATAGCAAGAGATTTACATTATATCACGATTATCTTATATAAATTAATTAAGATATCTTATATACGATATAAGATATCTTATATAGAAAATTGAATAAAATATCTTAAATTACTATATTCATATATAAGATATCTTATTTTAATTTTTATATGAGATATTTTATATACTTATATAAGATATCTTATATACTTAATGAGATATCTTATATGCTATAAGATATATGCCTATAAGATATCTTATATACTTTATAAGATATCTTGTATACTTTATAAGATATTTTGTAAAAACAAAAACAAATTAAAAACTAGAGCATAAGAAATATACTTTAATGTTTAAATTGCGGCACATGTTCACTTGACTCTACGCTTTTGGGAATATTGAATTGAAACGAATTTCGACCACATGAAATTAAACTTGATACTTTTCATTTATACTGACATTTTGAGTTGAAAAATAACTTGTCAACCGTGTAGGTTTGCATCACAGTCATTTTCCTGGTCCCACCTCCAAGGCATCCTCGAACATTAACGCCTTCATGGTACCACCCGATCTCTACTGTCCTAGTTTCTTTTTTTTTCGCATTCTGATTTCCAATCATTTTGTGTGATTTTGTCACTTCCTCGTCAGCTTTCTCCATCACGATCATTTGGTTTACCTATAGCTAGCATCATTTTCTTTCTAATGGAGTCATAATGTCTTTATCTTCCTTTTTGAGTTCTTCGATTCGCCAAATACTGGATTTTTTCTCAGTACAAAACTTAAGAAGAATCCCATGCGGTCTCCCAAACAAAGAAACTGTGCAAGCTCCTGATTATGGGGGTCCTAACTTTGCCACCATGTATCCATATTTATCTGGAAAAAAATACACAAAGTAAAATGGTAAAAAAAAAAAAAAAAAAAAAAATACTAATAATGTAGATGCAGTCAAGAGTATTCATGATTTAGGGTTTAGGGATAACCGTAAGTCGAAACACGGGAGAGACCTACATCAAGTACTTGGTCAGGCTATTATATTACAAACATCGCTTTTGCTCTTTGTTATTCTGTATGAAAAACATGCACTTTCATAGTTTTACATCGATTACGAAACAAGTTATACAACTTATGCCAAATCACTCTCGATGGCAAGGATATAGGCATGATATTATCATTACTTACTTAAAAACAAAGACGTAGGTGATATAAATCTCTGTTAATTAATTATAAATTGTCTGGTACAATACCTTTCCATTACGAAGCAAGATCGTGTAGCTCGTTTGACCGTTTAGTCTCTGACTGATATATATTCCGTGATTCTGTTATTCCTTTTGGCTAAAGCCGAGATCGAAATATACACCAATATACTCATCCATCCTTTGCTGTTTTACTTACTGAGCTTATTACTAGCTTACCATTTGGCATATTGCCTGTACGTATGGTCATTATGCCAGATAGTTAATTTGCCCGGGTAAAGTATTATCTTTTTGCCCGAGCAGATTATTATTTTGCATGGGCAGAATATTATTTTGCATGGGCAGATTATTATTTTGCATGGGCAGATTATTATTTTGCATGGGCAGATTATTATTTTGCATGGGCAGATTATTATTTTGCATGGGCAGATTATTATTTTGCCCGAGCAGATTATTATTTTTTGTACGAGCAGATTATTATTTTGCCCGAGCAGATTATTATTTTTGCCCGAGCAGATTACTATTTTGCCCGAGCAGATTATTATTTTGCCCGAGCAGATTATTATTTTTTGTACGAGCAGATTATTATTTTGCCCGAGCAGATTACTATTTTGCCCGAGCAGATTATTATTTTGCCCGAGCAGATTATTATTTTGCCCGAGCAGATTATTTATTTGCCGGGGCAGATTGCTATTTTTTTGTCTGATGTCCTAAATTACGCTTCCGTAAATACTCAAGTGGGGCAAAAAAGTAAGCACACGGACCCCCCATTTTTCTGCCTGATTTTGAAAGAACAACCCTTTCCCTATTGTACGGAAGCGTATTTAGGACATCAGACAAAAAAATAGCAATCTGCCCCGGCAAATAAATAATCTGCTCGGGCAAAATAATAATCTGCATCGTACAAAACAAAAAATAATAATCTGCTCGGGCAAAATAATAATCTGCCCATGCAAAATAATAATCTCACGGGCAAAAAGATAATAATATACCCGGGCAAATTAACTATCTGGCATAACGACCACACGTACAGGCAATACGGAAGCGTATTTTAGGACAATGCAGACAAAAAATAGCAATCTGCCCCGGCAAAATAATAATCTGCTCGGGCAAAAATAATAATCTGCTCGGGCAAAATAATAATCTGCTCGTACAAAAAATAATAATCTGCTCGGGCAAAATAATAATCTGCCCATGCAAAATAATAATCTGCTCGGGCAATAAAATAATACTATAACCCGGGCAAATAAACTATCAGGCATATTGTCACCCAATACGTACAGGCAATATGTCAACATGTGTAAGCTAGTAGATTAAGATCATTAATTAAAAACATCCAAAGGATGGATGAGTATATATGGGGTATAAATTCGATCTCTCGGCTTTAGCCAAAAGGAATAATGAAATCACGGGAATTTAATATCAGTCAGAGGACATTAACGGAATACTATTAAGGAAGGCAAAGAACGAGAAGGACGAAAGCCCAGCCAAACGGATATATGGACCGTGGTTGCTTTATTTATCGGAGACAACAATTTGGAAAACCTTTCTGGCCAGCTTGTTGGCTACCGGTGGATGCACAGCAACATGCATTACAAACACGACTAGTTATAACCAAATAATCTGTCCTGTGAACTTCTCAATTTCTTAGACCCCGAAGGTGGTTGAAGCTCGTAGAAAACACAGGCTAGTTCGTCGTCAGTATTATCGCAGCAATGGATCGAATGAAATTTGGCATGTTGATGGGTATGATAAGGTTTAAAAACCTTTCGGCATCACTATTAGTGGGTGTATTGATGGTTTCTCCAGAAATATTATATGGTTAGAAATGCCATATCATACAAACAATAATCCAAAAGTAATACTGGGATACTATATGCGTGCTGTTATGGAAATGGGTGGCTGTCCAAGGAAAATAAGGGCAGACATGGGAACTGAAAACATCCATATTAAAACACCACAAACCATTCTTTCGGAGACACGACACGGACAGATTTGCCGGATAAACGAAGCTTTATTTCTGGTACCAGCGTCACAAACCAAAGGATAGAGGCATGGTGGGGATTTCTTCGAAAAAAACTGTATGCAGTATTACATTGATATTTTGCACCTATTGAAAGAAGACGGAGAGTTTACGGGAGATCAATTGGACAACAGAATTGGTTAGATTTTGCTTCATGGAAATCATTCAGGTATAATTAAAAAAGGAAGTATCTATCCCCAGAAAACTAGGGGAACTGTCAATTCAAGCGTTGTGTGATAGAACCTGAATCGTCGTAATTGCAGTCGTTTTCCGGTAAATAACATCTATAACAATATCTAAGAGAAAAATGTTATTTGATATTCCACAGAGCATAGGCCAAAATGATTATATTTTCTGACATGACTTGTGAAACAGCTTTTTAATATAATGAAAAATGGACCACGGACTATATTTTTACCATATCTGATATAATTTCATACGCCCAGTGAAAAGCATTTAAAAGAACTTGTGTACGTTTGGTAAGAATATTGAGTCCCACTTCAGTTGATTATAATATTATTACATAGAGATTCACATCATTTTGCTGCATTTCTTTACCGGTAACAATCGCTTTCACATAAAGTACTTGTTCATTACTTTGTTTTTATGGAGATGCTATTTCATATTTTAGGCATGATCTCGATCAAGATTCAATATTCCTGGAACCTCGTCATAGAAATGCGGCCAAACAGAAAGACCAAATTAGCCAAGGAGGGGACGTCCTATCTAATCTTGCATTCCCAACCGGAGTTGTACCAAGCAGAAGAACAAACTTGTACCCATCAATCGTAGAGAAGACGTGCGTGAGTGTAAAATCTGGATGTGTTACAAAGGAGAGCCATCCCCTGTGATAGAGACAGTATTTGAAATATCCTGTACAATGACTGGTCTTGCCCAGTCACTGGAAGTTGAAGCTGCACAAAGTATATATAAAATCTGAGAAAACTCAAATTAGATCCCGATCTTCATTTTCTAATTAAAGAATCTATGCAAAGGTAATTTGCTTGTGGTCGTTACATAAAAGTGACAATTAACCATTATATTGTGTCATAAGCGTAGCAATTTGGACCTGATTTTGATGCTGTGTTGTAAAAATGATAAATAAACACATAAAAAGGAGTTCTTTTTACTTAAAATAACATATTTTAATTAAATGAAGATTAAGGCATACTTCAGCTTATAACAATATATGCTTCATACATGTATAAATCTCCCCTTACATTACAATGCTTCATTGGAACATAATAAAGTGGGTGCATAGTAAGAAAATTCTTTTCTGAGAATAAGGTAGGAATATTCTTTGAACATATCTCAATATTAAGATAATTGAACCTATTGAAAGTCATGCGAAAGCAAGAAACATGGAGCAAAAAGTACTGAATTTCATGGTACTAGTATATCATACGATCAAAGTTTGGAAAACATGGAAAAAAATAAATAAAAAAAAATTAAAAAAAGACTACATGGAATGATATTCTTGTATGATAATTACAATTGAGCAACATCGCCGACGGGAGACAAACTATATCTTCTGTAAATTGCATACGTCTAACATTAGAAAAACAGCACACACCAAAAATAAAAGGTATATATTTAAATGTACACAGTGTGTGAAAACACCGATAGTTGTAAGCTTTATAATTGTCCAAAAATGTCTTCGAAATGTAATTGATTACTTTTTGACATTTTATTTACAATAGAAGTTACAAAGTGAAAGTTCTATGTAGGTTATTGGGATTGTAAAACATTGTATTTTTGTGTAGTTAAAGATTGTATATTATGTGTGTAGATATCTTTATGGCAAGCCAACATGTCATTTACTGCATATAAGATATAAGATATCTTGATTAAAATAATATCCTATACGATATCTTATATAGTATATGAGATATATCATATGATATAAAAGGATATGCTTTATTTATATATAAGATATCTATAAGATATAGCTTTACAAAGTATATAAGATATCTCTATATGTTAAATAAGAATCTTTTATATCATATGATATATCTCATATACTATATAAGATATCGTATTATTTTAATCAAGATATCTTATATATATGCAGTAAATGACATGTTGGCTTGCCATAAACTACACATAATATACAATCTTTGTTTTACAACCTACATAGAACTTTCCTTTGTAACTTTCTATTGTAAATAAAATGTCAAAAGTAATCAATTACATTTCGAAGACATTTTGGGACATTATAAAGCTTACAACTATCGGTGTTTTCACAATGGTGTAAAAAATGTGTACATTTAAATATATACTTTTATTTTTTGTGTGTGTGCGTTTTCTAATGTTAGACGTATGCATTTACAGAAGATATAGTTTGTCTCCGTCGGCGATGTTGCAATTGTAATTATCATACAAGAATATCATTCATGTAGTCTTTTTTTTTTTTTTTTTTTTCCATGTGTTTTCCCAACTTTGATCGTATGATATACTAGTACTATGAAATTCAGTACTTTTTGCTCCATGTTTCTTGCTTTCGCATGACTTTCAATAGGTTCAATTATCTTAATATTTGAGATATGTTCAAAGAATATTCTACCTTATTCTCAAGAAAGAATTTCTTACTATGCACCCACTTTATTATGTTCCAATGAAGCATGTAATGTAAGGAGATATACATGTATGAAGCATATATTGTTATAAGCTGAAGTATGCCTTAATCTTCATTTAATTAAAATATGTTATTTTAAGTAAAAAGAACTCCTTTTTTATGTGTTTATTTATCATTTTTACAACACAGCATCAAAATCAGGTCCAAATTGCTACGGTTATGACACATATAATGGTTAATTGTCACTTTTACGTAACGGCCACAAGCAATGACCTTTGCTTAGATTCTTTATAGAAAATGAAGATCGGATCTAATTTGGTTTCTCAGATTAATATATATTTGTGCAGCTTCATATCCAGTGACTGGGCAAGACCAGTCATTTACAGGATATTTCAAATATGTCTCTATCACAGGGATGGCTCTCCTTGTAAACACATCCAGATTCACACTCACGCACGTCTTCTCGATTGATGGGTACAAGTTTGTTTTCTGCTTGGTACAACTCCGGTTGGAATGCAAGAGTATAGGACGTCCTCCTTGGCTATTTGTCTTTCTGTTTGGCCGCATTCTATGAGAGTTCCAGGAATATTGAATCTGATCGAGATCATCCTAAAATATGAATAGCATTCATAAAACAAAGTAATGAAAGTACTTATGTGAAGCGATTGTTACCGGTAAAGAAATGCAGCAAAATGATGTGAATTCTATGTAATAATATATAATCAACTGAAGTGGGACTCAATATTCTTACCAAACGTACACAAGTTCTTTTAAATGCTTTTCACTGGGCGTATAAATATATCAGATATGGTAAAAAATATAGTCCGTGGTCATTTTTCATTATATTAAAAAGCTGTTTCACAAGTCATGTCAGAAAAATATAATCATTTTGGCCTATGCTCTGTGGAATATCAAATAACATTTTTCTCTTAGATATTGTTATAGATGTTATTACCGGAAAAAACGACTGCAATTACGACGATTCAGGTTCTATCACACAACGCTTGAATGACAGTTCCCCTAGTTTTCTGGGGATAGATACTTCCTTTTTTAATTACCTGAATGATTTCCATGAAGCAAAATCTAACCAATTCTGTGTCCAATTGATCTCCCGTAAACTCTCCGTCTTCTTTCAATAGGTGCAAAATCTCAATGTAATACTGCATACAGTTTTTTCGAAGAAATCCCCACCATGCCTCTATCCTTTGGTTTGTGACGCTGGTACCAGAAATAAAGCTTCGTTTCTCCGGCAAATCTGTCCGTTGTCGTGTCTCCGAAAGAATGTTTGTGGTGTTTTTAATATGGATGTTTTCAGTTCCCATGTCTGCCCTTATTTTCCTTGGACAGCACCCATTTCCATAACAGCACGCATATAGTATCCCAGTATTACTTTTGGATTATTTGTTTGTATGATATGTTATGCTTCTAACCATATAATATTTCTGGAGAAACCATCAATACACCCACTAATAGTGATGCCGAAAGGTTTAACCTTATCATACCCATCAACATGCCAAATTTCATTCGATCCATTGCTGCGATACTGACGACACGAACTAGCCTGTGTTTTCTACGAGCTTCAACACCTTCGGGGTCTAAGAAATTGAGAAGTTCACGGACAGATTTTTGGGTTATAACTAGTCCGTGTTGTAAGCATTTGCTGTGCATCCACCGGTAGCCAACAAGCTGGCCAGAAGTTTCCAATTGTTCTTCGATTAAATAAAGCAACCGTCCATATATCCGTTTGTCTGCTTCGTCTTCTCAGTTTTTGCTTCCTTAATAGTCTTCGTAAATGTCTCTGACTGATATATATTCCGTGATTCTGTTATTCCTTTTGGCTAAAGCCGAGATCGAAATATACACCAATATACTCATCCATCCTTTGCTGTTTTACTTACTGAGCTCATTACTAGCTTACCATTTGGCATATTGCCTGTAACGTATGGTCATTATGCCAGATAGTTAATTTGCCCGGGTATATTATTATCTTTTTGCCCGAGCAGATTATTATTTTGCATGGGCAGATTATTATTTTGCCCGAGCAGATTATTATTTTTATTTTGCCGAGCAGATTATTATTTTGCCCGAGCAGATTATTATTTTGCCGGGGCAGATTGCTATTTTTTTGTCTGATGTCCTAAATACGCTTCCGTATTGCCTATGTACGTGTGGGTCGTTATGCCAGATAGTTAATTTGCCGGGTATATTATTATCTTTTTTGCCCGTGCAGATTATTATTTTGCATGGGCAGATTATTATTTTGCCGAGCAGATTATTATTTTTTGTTTTGTACTTGACAAGCAGATTATTTTTGCCCGAGCAGATTATTTATTTGCCAGGGGGCAGATTGCTATTTTTTTGTCTGATGTCCTAAATACGCTTCCGTACAATAGGGAAAGGGTTGTTCTTTCAAAATCAGGCAGAAAAATGGGGGGTCCGTGTGCTTACTTTTTTGCCCCACTTTGAGTATTTACGGAAGCGTATTTAGGACATCAGACAAAAAAATAGCAATCTGCCCCGGCAAATAAATAATCTGCTCGGGCAAAAAATAATAATCTGCTCGGGCAAAATAATAATCTGCTCGGGCAAAAATTAATAATCTGCTCGGGCAAAAATAATGTAATCTGCTCGGGCAAAATAATAATCTGCTCGGGCAAAATAATAATCTGCTCGGGCAAAAAAGTAATCTGCTCGGGCAAAATAATAATCTGCTCGTACAAAAATAATAATCTGCTCGGGCAAAATAATAATCTGCTCGGGCAAAATAATAATCTGCCCATGCAAAATAATAATCTGCCCATGCAAAATAATAATCTGCCCATGCAAAATAATAATCTGCCCATGCAAAATAATAATCTGCTCGGGCAAAAAGATAATACTATACCCGGGCAAATTAACTATCTGGCATAATCGACCATACGTACAGGCAATATGCCAAATGGTTAAGCTAGTAATAAGCTCAGTAAGTAAAACAGCAAAGGATGGATGAGTATATTGGTGTATATTTCGATCTCGGCTTTAGCCAAAAGGAGTAAGTAACAGAATCACGGAATATATATCAGTCAGAGACTAAAACGTCAAACGAGCTACACGATCTTGCTTCGTAATGGAAAGGTATGTACCAGACAATTTATAATTAATTAACAGAGATTTATATCACCTACGTCTTTGATTTTAAGTAAGTAATGATAATATCATGCCTATATCCTTGCCATCGAGAGTGATTTGCATAAGTTGTATAACTTGTTTCGTAATCGATGTAAAACTATTGAAAGTGCATGTTTTTCATACAGAATAACAAAGAGCAAAAGCGATGTTTGTAATATAATAGCCTGACCAAGTACTTGATGTAGGTCTCTCCTTTTTCGACTTACGGTTATCCCTAACCCTAAACATGAATACTCTTGACTGCATCTACATTATTAGTATTTTTTTTTTTTTTTTTTTTTTTTACCATTTACTTTTGTGTATTTTTTCCAGATAAATATGGATACAGTGGCAAAGTTAGGACCCCATAATCAGGAGCTTGCACAGTTTCTTTGTTTGGGGAGACCGCATGGATCTTCTTAAGTTTTGTACTGAAAAAAATCCAGTATTTGGCGAATCGAAGAACTCAAAAAGGAAGAAAAGACATTATGACTCCATTAGAAAGAAAATGATGCTAGCTATAGGTAAACCAAATGATCGTGATGGAGAATCTGACGAGGAAGTGACAAAATCACACAAAATGATTGGAAATCAGAATGCGAAAAAAAAGAAACTAGGACAGTAGAGATCGGGTGGTACCATGAAGGCGTTAATGTTCGAGGATGCCTTGGAGGTGGGACCAGGAAAATGACTGTGATGCAAACCTACACGGTTGACAAGTTATTTCAACTCAAAATGTCAGTATAAATGAAAAGTATCAAGTTTAATTTCATGTGGTCGAAATTCGTTTCAATTCAATATTCCCAAAGGCGTAGAGGTCAAGTGAACATGTGCCCAATTTAAACATTAAAGTATATTTCTTATGCTCTAGTTTTTATTTTTTTTTTTTTTTTACAAAATATCTTATAAAGTATACAAGATATCTTATAAAGTATATAAGATATCTTATAGCATATATCTTATAGCATATAAGATATCTCATTAAGTATATAAGATATCTTATATAATTATATAAAATATCTCATATAAAAATTAAATAAGATATCTTATATATGAATATAGTATTTAAGATATTTTATTCAATTTTCTATATAAATATCTTATATCGTATATAAGATATCTTAATTAATTTATAAGATATCTTATATAATTGAAATCTCGTTGATATATAAGATATTTTTATATAGAATGAGATTTCGTAGCATTTAACACCAGAAACTAATTTCTCCCTCGAGCATCATTCGGAGCACTTCGGAACACATTTTAGAATCGTTCGCAATGACAAAGATGCCACTGAAAGGGAGAATCAACCGCTGTTTGGTTGCATTCATCGATGTATTGAAAACACAGAAGCAGTTAATTCCCATCACTCTACAGTTGGTAGTAGACTAAAGGTTACACATTGTGCACACGGTGTGAACTACGAGTGGACACGGAGTGCACGAGGTTTAGACTACATGTAGACACGGAGTGCACGAGGTTTAGACTACAGGTAGACACGGAGTGCACGAGGTTTAGACTACAGGTACACACGGAGTGCACTACGTGTGAACACGGTGTCCACTACAGGTGGACATCGTGTCCAGGTAAAATGTCCACTACATCAAGACCACAGACAGACTAGATGATGTGCCACAGATATATGAGAAAAAATGTATTTATTCTGCAGCCTATATGGATTTTGACAGATAGAAATATTTATTGCGATCAGAAACATAATATTTATTGCAACATAAAATTGCCGTTAATTACTGGAAATCATTCGTACTGTAATGTTTATTTGAATAGATACATATAAAGTAAAATGTATCAATACATATTATCATACAATTTGATTTATAAATAAGGACGTTTATTAGAAGTTATAAAAGCAAATTAAGTGCGTACGGTAAACCACGTACTGGTTATGTCTCATCAATGGATAGTTCAAGTCCGCATTTTCCCAGTAAAAACTATTTTTCTTAGCTAGTGATATGTATTTTAAAGATGAAATTCTTTTTCGAACGTATAAAGTGATGAACCTTGCGGAGAGTAAGATTTTCAGTGTTAGCAAATCGTCGCCCAAGAGATATTTTGATCGGCAAAAAAATTTGATTAAAAAGGATATATTGATGGGCATAATAAAAGCAAGGACATCATGATAAACATAAAATTCTTCATAAAATTTTTAACTATGTATGTATGGAATATAGTTTTCTAAACGGCAAGGTGCGCAAAATAGTTTTAATCCTGTCAAATGTATAATACGTATACATTTGCTACATAGAACCTGGCGCGTTGAAAAGCATTGGAAATAAATTATGTGAAATCGTCCATAGACGTTAAAAATCGGCATTAGAAATTACATTTTATTGTGTCAACCTATTGAGGAACCTGTAAGCACTGGCTTATAGAAAGCAAAAATTTAGTATCGGGCATGTGGCTGTTCGTGAGCATCAACACTGTTCAAAGGACCGATCGCAAAAATGTAGGTCACATGCCTGATAATAAATCAAACAGACAGAATCAAAATAAATCCAACTTCTACACATTTAAACTGTAGATTCATAGTTGTTGATTAGATTCTGAATTTGTCACAATTATATTAATTCTAGAAACTCTGATAATTTGACAATATCCTATTCTGACCTTCTTTACAATGTGTGATCTGATCATACATGTATACATAGTATATTGTACACTTAAAATATGCCTGCTCGAAAGGTAGACCCCTCGGCTAGGACTGCAGTTGCCATGGTCACTTGGACTTCATACTGTTCCATCAACCACACGGATATGATAATCTAAATTACCTAACAATGGTCAGAGTGGGGCCAGGGGCCTGGGGCCTTCTTTGGGCACCCTTCAATATGTTCAGTCAAGTGTATCTCAGACTAACAACACCTGTATACATGAAGTACCTTATCCCAACCCCAGGAGGTCCCTAGCATACTGTACTTAGGTGGCAGCCTCTCTACATATACATTGTACTCATCACACAAATACGAAGTTATACAACAATAGTAGTCAATAGGGATAAGTATTTTAACTGGTAGTGCATTTTAATTTATTTGATAATGAAGCTTTATATATTAAAATAAAAAATAATTAAAATACCAAGTGTATAATTAACTCATTATGAGGAAAAACGGTATAAAGCTAGTATATTAATAATCCGAAATAAAAGGCCAAAATAAATAAATTCAAAGTAAAATCAAAATCATTTCTATGGAATATATATTCAGCCACTATAGGGCCTTCTTCAGTCCGAAATAACACTAACACAACGTGTTCGTCTACATGTTTGTTTACATCTATTGTGTGCAGGTACGAAATGTCTCGGCCCGTTTGATGTATACGGCGGGTTATTTCGACCCAACATGCTATGTGCACTAAATCAACCCCAGTGTTTAAACAATGGTTATAACCACAAGATACTTTATCAGATAGACTCGTGTAGCCATAAACATAACACTGACGTATCAAAAGGGGATATTATATGCAATCACATGCACGGTCGAAACGTCAGACATACCGGCTTTTCGAGGTGGCAATCGAAAGAAAAGTTTGACAATCGACTAAGGGTATGTTATTGTTTTGAGACAACTCGTACCTCACACTATTCTCTAGACATAGTGCCTATTACATCAAATCTAATAAAATAAAACACAGATTCCTATTATCATTACGTTTGATAAAAAGGATTAGAGAAAATCCCACTAGGGGCCACGTCCACGTGATCCTTTGATAAAGACCAGTCAAATTGCTGCCCCCAAAACTTTCACACCTAAGGTCATCTCGCCCCAAGAGCACAACATAGCTTACCGTATATGTATACTGGGACGAAATGTCGTATACACTTGATGCAGCAAGGTGCAGAACCCACACGTGGTCGTGAGTACACGTGGTATAAAGGTCACCTGAACATGACATGACCCCCCATGGGACGCTGTCAGATCCTCTAATCACCGGAGTGGTCATAAGGATCTGTATTTTAATCAGATTTCCTATCACATATTGCTGTTCACAGTCGTGGTTCCCTAGTGACCACCAATCTCTCTACGGCAGGTTGCTCCCATTCTGACTTAGAATTGAGGAGCTTGTCAGCAACTGATCCGTGTATAGCGACCGCCTCTGAAACTTGTCGTTCGAGTGGCTTGGAGAAGGTCTTGATGACTTCACACTTGAAGTTTCTAATGTCACCTTCGTCTCCTGGGTGTTCTTCGAGCAAGTGCTTAGCCAGAGCATTAGAGAGATTACCACTCTCTACTTGGCGCCTGTGTTCCTGGAACCGGTATAGGCATTTCGGCCGGTTTCACCAATGTACTCAGCCACTGTGTTGTGCTTGGCACAGATTTTGCATGTGGCTTTGTACAGCGCAACCGGACCGGAAATGTAATGACCCACCACCAGAACCAGGGTTGCTCTGACACAGCACACACTCTCCTCGTTGACACTCATCACCAAATTTAGTGTCGGTACGAACAAGTTGCTGCTTGATCGTCTGCCCACCAGTTTCAACCACCCTGATATTCACGTCAAGTCTGGGCCCCTGTACCGCTGTCACCCCTCGCACACGTCTGGCAAGTTCTGCACCAGGAGTTTGATGGTACGAAAATTACGGTGTCAGCTGGTCGAAACCACGAAGCCTTTTTTCACGTTCTTCCTAGACCCGCGCTCATTCTCCTTCCAAGATCTATGCCGATATAGTGGCGTATCACCACGCTCGCTCGCGGATACCTGATTGGCATAGCCTCTGAGGGCAGCAATGATTACATTGGCCCTAAAAAGACTCTGGGTATCCTGAGATCAGCATCATCTCTGCAAGATCCTCCATAAGCTCTTGGCGCAGTTCTGGTACCAAAGATGGTCTGGTGTTACGCAATCGGCGTATGCCGTCCTGAATTAGGGATTGGCGTTTCACGGACACAGGGAGTGCACTGCGATTGAGGATGAATTGTGAGCTGGAAACCTCTTTCTTGTAGAACTTAAGCTTCCAGTCCACAGATCCATCTGCGTCGCGAATTTGGACCTGAATGTCCAGCAACGGCATCCATCCAGAATCATGGGCCGATGGATAGTCAACCTCCATTCTTGTATATGGGCATACTGAGTTGGCAACCTCTCTAATTATCTGCGCCGTCCCTCTCATCTGCTGGTCTTATTCTATCCCTCTCCACCAATTCATCCACAATCACGATCTTGCTCTCAACAAACCTACTACCTGGTGGTAACGCCTCCACAACAAGGTTCTGGTCATCCACATAAACTTTGTGTACGTATACCTGGTGGTTAAGGAAGGTTGACACGGTGGCTGCTGCCATTTTCTGCCTGAACTGTCGGCACCAGAAAATCATATGGATCTTGGCTAACGCTCCAGATAATTTAAGACCAATGGGACCTCCTTTCTGTTGGTGGTATAAGTCTCCCTGAAACGTGTAAGTATGGTGGTTCATTACTATTTTGATTCCCTCTTCCAAGGCCAACGCGAACATGAGACGTGTCTCATCTGACCTAGGTACACTTTCAAGTTCTCTAAATAGACTCTTGTCGGAGCCTGGTGGTCTTTCTCCCCTCCTCCTAGCTGAAGTAACTTCATAATTAACTAAAACATTTATTTCAAAATTATTGGAAAATCATATTTCATCCAATATCTTTTCATTAATTTAATTCTTTTTTACACTGGCTATTTACGTATATCGGAAACCTGATTATCATGACTATGTATATAAAATACCATATTACAATGTTGAATAAGTACCTAATCTAAATTAATTTTGATTATAATATATACATGTATTATTGGTAAATTCAAGGTTGTGACAGACATGCTTGATTTACGCATTGTACAGCTCCCGTCAGCTCCACTTCACGGCTGCCTGTCATGACAATAATTGAGGTGTATTCAGCATCACTTACTATATGTTTTGCCAGCTAGTTTTTACCTCATCCCAATCTAACCCCCCCCCCGGGAAATGGTGTACATGTTTACCCAGGCTCTACAACAAACATGTACATGTATCTAATAAGAATGGTACTTTTGTGTTTCAAACTCATAAACCTATATGATTTTTAAAAGCTGAAGTATATTTGTTTGTCTTAATAAACTTCCATAGAAACAATTCTAAAATCACATATTATATAAAGATACTGCCTCCATTCTCATAAAGCCGTGCAAACACAGAAGACAACGATTCTGCCCTATGGCCATCTATCGATGGTCACCTTGAGGTACCTGTATAGCTGGACACTGTGGCTTACCTGTATGTTTGACAAGTTTTAATTATTGGACCATGACGCAATATACGGTCAAGATAACTTGCGGGGTTGGGATCATAAACATATTGTGTGTACCGGTAATTAAGAATCAAAACAAGCTGAATTGGATACTTGTAGGTAGACTATAGCTACGTCATAAAGTTTGAAGTGGATTTATTCTGCATGATCTTTTAAAGACGTTCAGTTTTTTAATAAAGAATATGTAATTAAGCTATTTTTACGTACAATACTTTTAGGAACTTAAAATAGCGAAGAAAAATATTATAAAAGTGTATATTTTATGAAGGACGATGTACAAGGGTGTCGCTAGAAAACCGATTGATAGGGACCAAATCTTTTTATTTAAAAGCTATATGTATTACCCGGTATATGATTGTATTACTAATAGCTTAAATTATAAAAGAAAAAGTGTCTCAAAAGCACAATAGGAATGGTTTTTGCCGTAGCTGCAAGATGTAGTAAGAACTTTTTAGACAGAAAATGGTGTCGTCTTAGTAGGCGGGGTACGTATATTCGTTCTAGTTTTTGCCGCAATTCAAAGTTGTTTTTGACTTGTATTTACTATTTCATGTAAATGATATATATATACCTATATATATATTTAATGCAATTTACCCATAAAACATTGACTTTTGAAACGTAATATAGACAATTTAAGATATGAAATGGAAACTACTGATATAAAATTAAATAGACATATACTTAATGAATACAAATTAATCTTTATTACTTTTTGCAGTGAAAAGGTTTTTATTCATGTATACTAAAAAAATATCGTATTATATAGTTATATATACTGTACATTAAATTGTAGATGTTGTAATTAAAAAAAAAAAAAAAAAAAAAAACACTAAAAATTATAATTATGTATCATTTCAAATTGAAGAACGTATTCTTCCCCGATCCCTAACTATAACACATCACCTTGTCTGTAAGGTCTGAATGTACCTGGACACGATGTCCACCTGTAGTGGACACCGTGTTCACACGTAGTGCACTCCGTGTCTACCTGTAGTCTAAATCTTGTGCACTCCGTGTCTACCTGTAGTCTAAATCTTGTGCACTCCGTGTCTACCTGTAGTCTAAACCGTCGTGCACTCTCCGTGTTACCTGTAGTCATAAAACCTCGTGCATCCGTGTGCACAAGGGTGTAACCTTTTAGTCTACTACCAACTGTAGTTGCCAATTGTTCGAACTTGGCGACAATATATATATTAGGGGGAGCATTTCGCGACTGAATTGTTCTAAAAAAATGGAATATTTAGTCATCCTGCACAATTTTCGTATACTTCATTCTAAAAAAATTTCCGCTGCGCGGCGAGATTTCCTAAAACGTTCATGAGCATAAATGTTATAACCTTTAATAGTAGTAATTCAATACACATGAACTACACTAAAAATGTCCATTAAGGATTTCTACGTACTGCCATTTGTATTTCAAAAATGTCTCAGTTCGAGCAGGGAACTCACCCGGCCCCACAACCCAAACCCATGCGCACAATGCACATATGACGACACATTTATCAGACAATTATCATTTTTAACCTGCGCAGTGGTACATTTTAATATACGAAACAATTTACCATGGTAAGATTACGCTTTTATGATCATTAAATTACATCGTAATAACATACTAATATCGTAATTTTTTCCCCGGGGGAGATCCCACACAGGAACCCCACAAACTCCAAAATCTCCGCGCCTTCGAACGCTCGCAATTCTTCTTCCCCATGCCTCGCAAATTCTCATCTAAAATTTCGACAAAAATCGTAATATTTTTTCCCTGGGTAAGACCCCCACGAACACACCCCCATAACAACCATCAAATCTCAGTCTTTCTCCCGCTCGCCTTTCGGGGGCGGGGCGCTCGCAAAAAATATCATCTCTCAAATAACACTGTACAATTGTTCATCTCCAGCCATTCTTAAATCGGTAATAGTTTTGCCCGGAGTGTCGACCACCCAGACCCTCCACCCAAAAATCTCGCGCCTAAGTCGGCGCTCACACGCTAATCTTTGGCCAGTTTTCGTTAATTTCCTTT
>NW_027188220.1:0-32176 GCF_041381155.1 Argopecten irradians
ACTCAAAACAAAGTAATTGGGTGGGGCGTGAGCACGAATGTGTAGGGGTGTGAACGTCACCCCGTTCCCAGGAGGGCGAGGGTGCGTACAATTTATTAATGAGTGCGTACTTTTTAAATATTTCCTGTCGCTTTGTGGCCCGCGCTAATACGGGAGCCGCAGACCATTTTATTGTCATTTATATGACAATATACTTTAGATAAAAAGAGAAAGGTTATTATATGGGGTGAGGAGACATTGTGGGCACACTTGCATCTATACAGTATATCGACACTACACGACTCGTGAAAGGACTGTGAATGTAGTTTTTATTTGTTTTTGCATAAATTGTGAATATTTTTTTTAAACTAAAGTGAACAATAAATGAAAATATGCCATATTTTTTTCACTTTCATATTCCCATTTTATGACAGATTGAAGCATATACTCAATCTGGATATTGTAGATCCCACCCATCTCCATCCGCTTGATTGTAACGCTATTCCTTCTGAGCCTGAGCTATTGCACATTACTTAGGTTCGTTTTTTTGTATTACATTGGTATTTTTGTATTAGTCATCATAAACATCACAATAACCCAAACGAAAATGTTCGAAATGTTATACTTATCACTCCTATGTGAATATCCTGGACTGAGACTGGGGGCCATGGAGCTCCTGCTCAGCCAAGTGGTGCTCCAACCAATGTCACACAAAACCGAGCCATAAATCTTGTAGAGTCCTCATGGAGATATCTTAAAGAATCAGTGTTTTTTCGGTAGTATGCCACAGAAGTCCGAATTTTACAAATGGTCTTTGTTCAGGTAACTTGATAATTTTAAATCAAAACCAAATTCCAAAACTCATTAAAAAACTGAAATTATCAAATGTAAAGCTTACCTTTGACATTAAATGAAAACTCAGGACAATCTTTTTATTCACAAATATATTTTCAATTTTAATATATCTTCATCTTCTCTTCTTCTTCATCTTCTTCTTCTACTCTCTTCCTTATTTTGTTGCCACAAGTCTAAGAAAAACATCATAAATTTTCAATCTCAAACAGAATATCACAAAATCAAAATTAAAACAAAATTAGACATTAACCCCTCTTTGCTGCCAGGAGTGGTCATATAAGAACATTGTTCGTGTGCTGACTAGCCAGAGGGTACACACTCATCATAATGTCCAATCCTCTGTTCAACCCTTGTATGTGGCGTAAAACTCCGCATCATTTTTCAACCGACCTGTCGTGACATTGAGTCTCAAATGAATCAGAATCACTACTCTATAATATAATCGCAGTTTTTATCGGAAACATTGTCAGTCAGTACACTAAGGATGATATATACAACGATATATTTACATTTTGAACACATAATAATTGTACAGTCAGTGGACTATTTTAAAAGACACCCACATTGTCAGAAAACTCACATATTAATAACGACATGACGTAAAAATTAAGGAAACGAAAGAACGTACATATTAATGAACGTGAACATAGTGATTATACAATGCTATCGATTTTAAGAAACACACCATTTAAAATTTCAAGCAGAGAATAATTTGGCAAAAATAGCAGATAATGTCTTTGATTACCCGAGATAACATCATAAGCGATAGATAATTGATGTGAATATTATGAAATAAGATATTAATAAAATGAAAAACACAGGCGTAAACTATGCCGCGTTTTAGCTTCTGCTACAGTAGGAACACAGGTTCCCGCAACAAATAATTGAAGCGGTTGTTCTACGAAATGTCATAAATTGTGTGTATTTGTACCAAACAAGTTTTTCACATCAAATGAAGGACACAGTGGAGTCAACAAAAATGGAAAGAACAACACACAGAGCCCTCGAACTAATTTACTGACGACTGAATATCGTATTTATCGTAAAGATGTTGCAGCGTTACAATTTCGGTACCTTTATATATCTTTTATATCTGAAATTTAATGGTATTCACTCCGCCGATATAGCACGCAACTACGTGATAGTAGATAGAGTGACACAAAAAACCTAGACATGTATAATACAGAATCATAAACTTCAGACAAACGATGATGATATGTGGAATTTGAAACGTGTATCAAACTATGATAAAGTAATGCTATAGTCGAGGACCTGCCACGGTCTCGAATGTTTATATGAGTCGTGTGGCTCTTTTCTATTTGTAAAAATTGGGGAGGGGGGGTGTGTTCTAGGGACGAAATATCCTCAAGACGTATACATTAATGTATTTGCAGTATGATGGAAGACATGCTGTTTCTCGACTCGACATGATATCAAATCGGATCATAAAGACTACTTTACACGTGTATTTCAGTTCCGACAACGGGAAATCGGTTAATTAAGATCATTACTCCAAGAGAATAAACAAATCTCGAAAGGAAGTAAATTTAGTCAATAATGAGTATCGAAAACCGAGCTCTTTGATTAAATTCAAGAACTGGCAGGTATTGCCATAATCCAGACAAAAATTTATGACATGTGAATGGCACAATAATCTCACCGTGGTTGCCTGATCAAATGGCAAAGTATCTTATTGAAACATGTACACGCATAAAAACACACGCCATCGACACATAACTCCGCATGATATAACTTTATTTATAGCGCTGAAATGATAATATTTAACCGGCACAGAAGTAAAACAATATGGTAACTAAGGCACATTAACCGCACATATAGACAAATATCTGTCTACCCATCTCACCACCGATATTCCTCAACAAATATGATGTAGATTTACAGGATAAACAAATACTAAATGGGCCACGTATATAACTTTACATTAGACAAGACAATATCTTAAAAACAATTTAAAAAGATTGTAATAGTGTAAATAGTTCATCTACGTAACCTTTCACTGATTGCAATATCCGGAGTAAGAATATAATTACAATAGTGAAAGGACACTAATAATGAAACCCCATTATCCCTTCACACAATATCCACAACGTTTATATTAGTACACAGTACCAAAGGCACCACACACAGCAGACTTCAATGCCTAACATTCCCACTAGAAAGTCCTTGAAGCCCTTTACAGACGAATAGCAATCCAAAACGTTTTCTCAAGTTATTCTAGGTATTTTCTTTCTTTTCTATCTATTGTTTTTCTACATTCAATCACGTTTCAACAAAAACCTCTTACTGTTTTATAGAACCTCACTCAACATTTCATCATGACAAAAATAATCCGACACGTGAAAATACCGGATGGAAACAACAATAGCCAGTCATACACCCTGCATCATATAAACAATCTTTTATTTTCCAAATGCAAACTTCCAGCATATAGAGATTTAAGCGCAACAAATGAAAGATTACAAAAATATTAAACAATTATCTTTATTTATCTTCTTATTAATTCAGGGTTTACCTCGTATTTTCACTAAGATTCGTTTTATCGAGACTTTCCCCGGTTCGAGGACAAGCCATACATTTCAGTTTTTCCATTCCGAAGACCTTCACCGTACCCTATATTTTTTAAAGACGCTGTGCAACGTAACACTGCGCGCTACTTTCATTGTACACCTATACAGCCTTAGCAGTCCACTGGTTATAGTCCTAAATACAAATTAGGTTAACAAAACCCCCTTACACCTGTAAGTAGTAATACTATTACAGTACTAATTTTAGCAAGGGCAAAAAATACATGTCAACTCCCTTCTAAGTTTGTCATTTAGAGTTATACTCTCAAAAATTTAAATTTCCAATCCTCAAGAGAATAGTAAAAATCCAAAAATTAAACGGTCAAATATATCTCCACGTTGTTCATCGTACACCTATGTCGCCACACAACTGTACCTGTTTCAACAGTGGACTCTACGTAACTGTACCGAACGTGCAGACAAAATATCAAGGACACACACGTGTACAGTTTGTATCATTGTAAGTTGTATACAACACTTAGTTTCTATACATGAGGTTTTTTTTGGTCGGTATTGGACATATGTTGGGACTTAAAGCTGACAACTCATTCATCGATGAGCTTTCAATGATTATATTGTCACGGTGAGTGCAAGTTGTTTTATTATCAAATTTGACAGTGTTTATTTGGCAATACATCGGGGCACTAGTGATATCTGAGATTAATGAAGAAAAGAGGGACATGATGCTACCGACTAATTCTGATTTCATACATATATGATTGAGGCATCCATACGCTGCTATTTCACTTTATATATCAATACACATTGTTTTGAACATTAGATGAAACTTCAGTGAAGTAATCATGACTATGCTTGAAAATAACAAAAAACGTTTTTCTAATTAATTATAAATAGCGAGCGAAGTTGTAGTATTTGCTTAAAGTTTCTAAAAACATACCTTCCAACAGTTTTATGTTTAGATGACAACTTTACTGGTTTCAGATTTTTCTTAAATTTTCACAATATTTTGGTGACATTATCGTTCAAATATTCATAAAATATTTTTGGTGTACAAGAACCGGAAGTGGGTATACCACTTCGGTGAAAATATGATATTGCTAAAAATAGTCATCGAAATTTTACCATGTTTTAGTTAAAAGACTGTAAAAACAATATTGAAAAATTTTAGCCACATAATTTCTGTAAAAATTTCCAGAAATATATAATTTTGAAAATTTCCAGAAATCGTTTTACGAAATTGAAAATAATTTTTTCATAGTTTTGGACCAAAAATGGAAACCTGGTGTACACCTCGGAAGGGCAACATTAAATCAACCCTAGTACAGGCCCCTGGGGCTTTTTGAATTTTTTAAAGAAAGGGTTCACTGTCATAGTACTACAAAATGCAACTGGGTTTTGCTAAATTGGTTCGTAGGCAAAATTTAATGGTGGTAGCTTTTAGATACCTTTACAATTGCTAAAAAAACACATTACAATTGAACTACAACAACACGTATTTCGGAGAACTCCAACGTCAAAATGTGTCGCAAAAAAACAAGGGAGACCGCCATTTTGTCACGACTTCTTAGAATCCTAACGTCACATGAAGACATAACGTCAAAAAGGACTTTTCGACAATCAAAAGCGCTCCAGGGTATATAACACTAGTGCCATATGCAAACATATTACATAGGCGAAGACAGTGAACGTCAGACGGACGGACAGCTGTATATGTTTACAATAACAAAATATCAAAAAAAGCATCAACCAAACCAAAAAACGCGTCAATCAGTTACAATCGGGTTGTTGATGACGTGGTGATTGTTAAAATGAGTTCCCGCAAAATGTGGATCAATATTTCAAAAAACCATTCGACGTCAGTTATAATCGCTGTTCAAAAACCCGTTTATGAAATGTCTTATAGAATTATTTGTTTTATTTTCTTTATTGTATAAGGATGTGACGAGTTGTATGACAGCGGTATTCGAACCACTGGTCTGTACACTATCGCCCCCAATAAAGACAATAGAACCTTCCGGGTGGTCTGTGACATGAACGATCAGAAACGAAACGGTGGTTGGACAGTCCTACAACATAGGCAGGAAGGAAACGTCAATTTCTCCCGAAATTGGCATGACTACGTCACAGGATTCGGAGATCTACAGGGTGATTTCTGGCTTGGACTGGAATACATGCATTTGTTAACGTCAAAAGGTGTCCAGCTCATTATAGATATGGTATCAGATGTGGGCGAACTGTACCGTTATACATATGACGATTTTAGTGTTCTGAACGCCAGTACGTCATACCAGTTATCGGTAGGCAACGACACATCCGTCAACTGTACAAGTGGTGGGTACGGTCTTCAGCTCAACAATGGACATCCCTTCGCTACTTACGACAAACCGGATGTGAATAACTGTTCGACCGGGTTCACCACACACGAGCCGGTTTCTGGTTGGTGGTTCTGGAGCTGCGCCACTTTCAATATAAACGGACAAATCGGATATCCAGATTATGAATGGGGGATGGCTCTGGATTGTTGGGGTATAAGGGTCATGTTAAACCAAACAACAATGAAAATAAAATAAATACAAATCACATTTATGTGTTGTTTATCTCTCTCTCTCTCTCTCTCTCTCTCTCTCTCTCTCTCTATTACGGATTTCTCTCTCTCTCTCTCTCTATTACGGATTTCTAAGCTCTTTCACAACTAAACTGTCAAAATATATTCATTTTTATCTTTGACACAATAGTGGTAAATATGTAATGTTTTCAGAAAATTATTTCGTTGTCTATATTTTGTATTTGTGCAAGCTGAGTAAACATCTTAAAGTATTATATAATATGATGTAATTTGATTTAAACCCAGATTAATGTGATGAATTTAAGACAAAATGTGTTTTCCGTGCTGTTGTTAATACCCAAATAATGAAATCCAGATATTTTTTTTCAGATTAAACAAACTATCATAATATGAAGTGAGACATGCCATACATATATGATTTTAAACTACATTTCATTACATATGATATTGGCTAACAACCGAGTATAGTAAAATTCATTCAATCTCGTATAAATAAACACACAAATATACCTTTACAATTTAACTACAACAACGTCAAAATGAGATGAAGAAACTCAGCGAAGGCCGCCATTTTGTCACGAAGTCTTCGAATCCTGACGTAACGTCACGTCATGACGCCAAATTGGTTTTTTCCGCCATTCAAAAACTCTTCAGGGTATATTACTCTAATATCATATACAAAGATATTACATAGGCGAAGACACTAATTATTTGACGAATCAAAAGGGCGACAGTCAATTACAATCAAGTTATTAAAGACATGATGATTGTTGCAATGCGTTTTCACAAAATATGGATATATTTTAAGTATATTTTACACCTGTTCAAAAATGTCTGTGTTATATTTTATAAGTAGATTTTTTTTCTTAATTGTAAAGGATGTGACGAGTTGTATGACAGCGGAATTCGAACCACTGGTCTATACACTATCGCCCCCGCAAAAGACAATAGAACCTTCCGGGTAGTCTGTGACATGAACGATCAGAAACGAAACGGTGGGTGGACAGTCCTACAACATAGACAGGAAGGAAACGTCAATTTCTCCCGAAATTGGCATGACTACGTCACAGGATTCGGAGATCTACAGGGCGATTTCTGGCTTGGACTGGAATACATACATTTGTTAACGTCTAAAGGTGTCCAGCTCATTATAGATATGGTATCAGATGTGGGCGAACTGTACCGTTACACATATGATGATTTTAGTGTTTTGAACGCCAGTACGTCATATCAGTTATCGGTAGGCAATGACACTTCCGTTAACTGTACAAGAGGTGGATACGGTCTTCAGCTCAACAATGGACATCCCTTCGCTACCTACGACAAACCGGATGTGAATAACTGTTCGACCGGGTTCACCACACATGAGCCGGTTTCCGGTTGGTGGTTCTGGAGCTGTACCTTCTTCAATATAAACGGACAAATCGGACATCCGAATTATGAATGGGGTATGGCCCTGGATTGTCGAGGTATAACGGTGATGTTGAACCAAACAACAATGAAAATAAAATAAATACAAACCACCCTTATAGTTGTAAAGTTTATAAGTTGTTCTCTTGTCCTTAAAGAAAAGCATTGAAAGTGTTCTACATATTTTCCCCGCCTTTCTAGTTTTCGATATTTACCTATACTTTAATAAAGTATATATATACAATTTATATCACTCTTTTCTCGTGTAAACATTGAAAATAGACAAGCTCCTATGGTTCTAATCTATTTCAATCATTTAAATCTGTCCGGGTATTGCCGTTGTTGGTCTCGTGATACGACTCGGAAGGTACATGTATTGGTAAAGCCGATATCGGTCACGTGATGCCATTCGGTTTATTGATATTATATGAAACTTTTAAATGTCGCGTTGATATGTGATCGCTTTCAAAATACACGATATTTCTCCCCTCTACCTGATTATTACGTTGCAATCTTTACGGATGTGAAGCATCAGATGTGTGCATCGTATTCACACACTGTATGCTATATAACAATTAGTTAAAATATCAATTTCTTTAACTAAAAGCTGAGTACCCGCATATTTGCATTATTTTCCTTTAACTGATTTCATTTTGGGTTTGCTTAAGTAACCTTTGCTTTTTATCTTTGTAAAGTAACCTGAACTATAGGTAATTAATGGTAGATTAGAAAGTAATGTCGTTTAAGGATTTATACTACTGTTTACATGACAAAATCCATGAAAATTTCATATTTCTTAGAGAACGAAACAAATTTCAATTGATCTACATTCTCTCTAATGAGTTTTCTGTCTCGATTCATTCTATACCTGATGTTAAAGTATTTTACAGACACAACAGTCGTGCAAGCTTGCCGGTGAGTTCGTTCTTGTAATGCTCTATTTTAAAACAATTACAACAAAGCATCTTGTTTTGTCCTAATCACTTTAACTTCATCTACAACATTACATACATATTATTAAGCTGAAGAGAGTAAATGATATGATTTGAAAAGAAATGAACATTTGAGAATTACTACCAAATCCAATGGACGTGCTAGTTTGGTTTCGATTGTAAAGTGGCGATACATAAAGTTTGAAAGAAGAACGCCAATCGCCTGAGAAGGCTTCGCAAATCAAAGGGTCATGGAATTACAATTCAACATTACACTAGTAAATGCTTACCTTGTAAATCTGCTGGGTCATTTGACCTATTGTAAGACTGATTGTTTTAAATGGTATACCATTGTATTCCTTATTTACTGCTTTATTTCTGGCATCATATGTATTGGACCGTCGATTATTTGAACACTTGTGTCCCCAGCCGAGACGTTCCGGATTTCCGTACTGCTGGATCCCGTTTACTTTGGTAATAACAAATGGGTTTCCTTATATTATCCATCCGGAGTTTTTCCTGACCATTGCCATCAGAATGATCACATGTTCACTGTATACAAAAAGATGTCCAACAATATAACAACTTTGGTTCATATCTCTCTAGTCCCCCTGTACTATGCTGGTAGTATTCTGACATGTGCAATATCAATTTCTATCTGAATTATTTCAAGCAGTCGATTTAACCTTAAGATTATTGTGCCCAACGGTCGGAATATTTTAGATAGAAAATGTTATTACACTGTATATCGATGTCCTAAATGAACGACCGTACTATATGTTTGTTTTTGCATGATAAATCAAACAAGTTGTAGAAGTACATATGATAGCAACTGATAAGCATAATTGTATGGCCTCTTTGGTGGATATAATCCAAAATGCTGCACACTTTCCTTAAAAATTATATTTAGCTGCACGACAATTTACTGGTCAAAGGTAAGACCTGAGTTAAAAAGGGCATTCAAACGTCTCTAGAACAGCTAAACATCAACAGCAGACAACTCCAAAGAGTTTACAGCATTTTACGTTTTTGCATCTTTGGAAAGATACTTGTATATCGTGATGATATCAGGAATGACCAGCAATCCAACCATAACGGAAATGATAACAATAGCCACGCCTCCCATCGCCAAACAAGACGATCTCGAGTCGTAAACACTGGTTCGTTTACGTAGAGCGTGTGAAGTATTGTTTTTCGACAAGGTGAGCTCAAACTTTAACAATGCGAGGCTTTCAAGCAGTTGTGATTGACTAAGTTGTGTCAAATTTCCTTTGCAGGAACAGAAACACTGTGTTTTGGTTGGATCGTAGGTAGTTGTTTGAGTTGTAATTACATCTGATGATGACACAAAGGGCGATGCCGATGATGAACTTGTTGTAAATACATCTGTTGATGACACAGAGGTCGATGCCGGTGATGAACTTGTTGTAAATACATCTGTTGATGACACAAAGGGCGATGCCGATGATGAACTTGTTGTAAATACATCTGTTGATGACACAGAGGTCGATGCTGGTGATGACCGAGCTGTTATTACAGCTGATGATGACACAGAGGTCGATGCCAGTGATGTTGTAATTATAGTTTTCGTTGATACAGATGATGAAGGCATTGACATTGCTATTGTAACTCGTTTTGTTGTTAATGTAGTAGTAGACTCGGGTATCACTGAAATAGGATGATAGCGTTCGATTGAAAGCAACCTAAGATGCATGTTTATCTAACACTAATCTGATGGAATACGGTAAATCAACTTCATTTCGATTTTCTACCCCTAAGTCTATTCCAAGGCGATTTGAGTTTGAAATTTTGATTTCTTTTTTTCTTCTTCATTTTTATGAAACATTTTTTGAGGTAATTTATTTTTTCCGACTTACCGGGAAACATACAAAATTAAATCGCGCGGATATGTATTGGTTCTCAATACAAATCTTAAATCTGCATATTAACCAAATTGAATTGCAGCGTGTGAATGTCACCGTCTTTTATTGAACGGTTTTGTTTTGTTTTGCTATTTTAATAACTTCGATTTGATTCGAAAAGCTGTAATGGACCAATGCAACCTAACACATCATCACTAATCGAAACTAAAGATGCTCACCATATTCACAGACAGCATCATAAGACTTCGAGCAAAGTACAGTTCTAAAGAACCCGTGATGGAGCCTTACACAAAGATTATCCACATCGCAGTCGTGGGGTTCACCCGTAGTCGTGTCCCATTTACTCCAATCCATAACGTAACCACTGACCCAGGTAAAGTTGGTACAGTTTAATTTCGTAGTGTGTAGCCCAATATACAGATCCTCAGACAATCTGAAACATCGTGTTAGGTGTGAATAATACAGTTTAATGTCGTAGTGTGTAGCAAAATAATATCGTGATAGGTGTGAATAATACAGTTTAATGTCGCAGTGTAAAGCCCAATATACAGATCCTCAGACAATCTGAAACATCATGATCGGTGTGAATAATACAGTTTAATGTCGTAGTGTGTAGCCCAATATACAGATCCACAGACAATCTGAAACATCGTGTTAGGTGTGAATAATACAGTTTAATGTCGTAGTGTGTAGCCCAATATACAGATCCACAGACAATCTGAAACATCGTGTTAGGTGTGAATAATACAGTTTAATGTCGTAGTGTATAGCCCAATATACAGATCCACAGACAATCTGAAACATCGTGTTAGGTGTCAATAATACAGTTTAATGTCGTAGTGTATAGCCCAATATACAGATCCACAGACAATCTGAAACATCGTGTTAGGTGTGAATAATACAGTTTAATGTCGTAGTGTATAGCCCAATATACAGATCCACAAACAATCTGAAACATCGTGTTAGGTGTCAATAATACAGTTTAATGTCGTAGTGTATAGCCCAATATATAGATCCACAGACAATCTGAAACATCGTGTTAGGTGTGAATAATACAGTTTAATGTCGTAGTGTATAGCCCAATATACAGATCCACAGACAATCTGAAACATCGTGTTAGGTGTGAATAATACAGTTTAATGTCGTAGTGTGTAGCCCAATATATAGATCCACAGACAAACTAAAACATCGTGTTAGGTGTCAATAATACAGTTTAATGTCGTAGTGTATAGCCCAATATACAGATCCACAGACAATCTGAAACATCGTGTTAGGTGTGAATAATACAGTTTAATGTCGTAGTGTATAGCCCAATATACAGATCCACAGACAATCTGAAACATCGTGTTAGGTGTCAATAATACAGTTTAATGTCGTAGTGTATAGCCCAATATACAGATCCACAGACAATCTAAAACATCGTGTTAGGTGTCAATAATACAGTTTAATGTCGTAGTGTATAACCCAATATACAGATCCACAGACAATCTAAAACATCGTGTTAGGTGTGAATAATACAGTTTAATGTCGTAGTGTATAGACCAATATACAGATCCACAGAAAATCTTAAACATCGTGTTAGGTGTCAATAATACAGTTTAATGTCGTAGTGTGTATAGCCCAATATACAGATCCACAGACAAACTGAAACATCGTGTTAGGTGTCAATAATACAGTTTAATGTCGTAGTGTATAGCCCAATATACAGATCCACAGACAATCTGAAACATCGTGTTAGGTGTCAATAATACAGTTTAATGTCGTAGTGTGTATACCAAATAACATCGTGATAGGTGTGAATAATACAGTTTAATGTCGTAGTGTATAGCCCAATATACAGATCCACAGACAATCTGAAACATCGTGTTAGGTGTGAATAATACAGTTTAATGTCGTAGTGTATAGCCCAATATACAGATCCACAGACAATCTGAAACATCGTGTTAGGTGTGAATAATACAGTTTAATGTCGTAGTGTATAGCCCAATATACAGATACACAGACAAACTAAAACATCGTGTTAGGTGTGAATAATACAGTTTAATGTCGTAGTGTATAGCCCAATATACAGATCCACAGACAAACTAAAACATCGTGTTAGGTGTGAATAATACAGTTTAATGTCGTAGCGTACATAGACAATATACAGATCCACAGACAATCTGAAACATCGTGTTAGGTGTCAATAATACAGTTTAATGTCGTAGTGTATAGCCCAATATACAGATCCACAGACAATCTAAAACATCGTGTTAGGTGTCAATAATACAGTTTAATGTCGTAGTGTAATAGCCCTAATATACAGATCCACAGAAAATCTGAAACATCGTGTTAGGTGTGAATAATACAGTTTAATGTCGTAGTGTATAGCCCAATATACAGATCCACAGACAATCTGAAACATCGTGTTAGGTGTCAATAATACAGTTTAATGTCGTAGTGTATAGCCCAATATACAGATCCACAGACAATCTGAAACATCGTGTTAGGTGTCAATAATACAGTTTAATGTCGTAGTGTATAGCCCAATATACAGATCCACAGACAATCTGAAACATCGTGTTAGGTGTCAATAATACAGTTTAATGTCGTAGTGTATAGCTCAATATACAGATCCACAGACAATCTGAAACATCGTGTTAGGTGTCAATAATACAGTTTAATGTCGTAGTGTATAGCCCAATATACAGATCCACAGACAAACTAAAACATCGTGTTAGGTGTCAATAATACAGTTTAATGTCGTAGTGTATAGCCCAATATACAGATCCACAGACAATCTGAAACATCGTGTTAGGTGTAATAATACAATAATACAGTTTAATGTCGTAGTGTATAGCCCAATATACAGATCCACAGACAATCTGAAACATCGTGTTAGGTGTGAATAATACAGTTTAATGTCGTAGTGTATAGCCCAATATACAGATCCACAGACAATCTGAAACATCGTGTTAGGTGTCAATAATACAGTTTAATGTCGTAGTGTATAGCCCAATATACAGATCCACAGACAATCTGAAACATCGTGTTAGGTGTCAATAATACAGTTTAATGTCGTAGTGTATTAGCCCAATATACAGATCCACAGACAATCTGAAACATCGTGTTAGGTGTGAATAATACAGTTTAATGTCGTAGTGTATAGCCCAATATACAGATCCACAGACAATCTGAAACATCGTGTTAGGTGTGAATAATACAGTTTAATGTCGTAGTGTATAGCCCAATATACAGATCCACAGACAATCTGAAACATCGTGTTAGGTGTCAATAATACAGTTTAATGTCGTAGTGTATAGCCCAAGATACAGATCCACAGACAATCTAAACATCGTGTTAGGTGTGAATAATACAGTTTAATGTCGTAGTGTATAGCCCAATATACAGATCCACAGACAATCTGAAACATCGTGTTAGGTGTCAATAATACAGTTTAATGTCGTAGTGTATAGCCCAATATACAGATCCACAGACAATCTGAAACATCGTGTTAGGTGTCAATAATACAGTTTAATGTCGTAGTGTATAGCCCAATATACAGATCCACAGACAATCTGAAACATCGTGTTAGGTGTCAATAATACAGTTTAATGTCGTAGTGTATAGCCCAATATACAGATCCACAGACAATCTGAAACATCGTGTTAGGTGTCAATAATACAGTTTAATGTCGTAGTGTATAGCCCAATATACAGATCCACAGACAATCTGAAACATCGTGTTAGGTGTCAATAATACAGTTTAATGTCGTAGTGTATAGCCCAATATACAGATCCACAGACAATCTGAAACATCGTGTTAGGTGTCAATAATACAGTTTAATGTCGTAGTGTATAGCCCAATATACAGATCCACAGACAATCTGAAACATCGTGTTAGGTGTCAATAATACAGTTTAATGTCGTAGTGTATAGCCCAATATACAGATCCACAGACAATCTGAAACATCGTGTTAGGTGTCAATAATACAGTTTAATGTCGTAGTGTATAGCCCAATATACAGATCCACAGACAATCTGAAACATCGTGTTAGGTGTCAATAATACAGTTTTAATGTCGTAGTGTATAGCCCAATATACAGATCCACAGACAATCTGAAACATCGTGTTAGGTGTCAATAATACAGTTTAATGTCGTAGTGTATAGCCCAATATACAGATCCACAGACAATCTGAAACATCGTGTTAGGTGTCAATAAATACAGTTTAATGTCGTAGTGTATAGCCAATATACAGATCCACAGACAATCTGAAAACATCGTGTTAGGTGTCAATAATACAGTTTTTTAATGTCGTAGTGTATAGCCCAATATACAGATCCACAGACAATCTGAAACATCGTGTTAGGTGTCAATAATACAGTTTAATGTCGTAGTGTATAGCCCAATATACAGATCCACAGACAATCTGAAACATCGTGTTAGGTGTCAATAATACAGTTTAATGTCGTAGTGTATAGCCCAATATACAGATCCACAGACAATCTGAAACATCGTGTTAGGTGTCAATAATACAGTTTAATGTCGTAGTGTATAGCCCAATATACAGATCCACAGACAATCTGAAACATCGTGTTAGGTGTCAATAATACAGTTTAATGTCGTAGTGTATAGCCCAATATACAGATACACAGACAAACTAAAACATCGTGTTAGGTGTGAATAATACAGTTTAATGTCGTAGTGTGTAGCCCAATATACAGATCCACAGACAATCTGAAACATCGTGTTAGGTGTCAATAATACAGTTTAATGTCGTAGTGTATAGCCCAATATACAGATTCACAGACAATCTGAAACATCGTGTTAGGTGTCAATAATACAGTTTAATGTCGTAGTGTATAGCCCAATATACAGATCCACAGACAATCTGAAACATCGTGTTAGGTGTCAATAATACAGTTTAATGTCGTAGTGTATAGCCTCAATATACAGATCCACAGACAATCTGAAACATCGTGTTAGGTGTCAATAATACAGTTTAATGTCGTAGTGTATAGCCCAATATACAGATCCACAGACAATCTAAAACATCGTGTTAGGTGTCAATAATACAGTTTAATGTCGTAGTGTATAGTCCAATATACAGATCCACAGACAAACTAAAACATCGTGTTAGGTGTCAATAATACAGTTTAATGTCGTAGTGTATAGCCCAATATACAGATCCACAGACAATCTGAAACATCGTGTTAGGTGTCAATAATACAGTTTAATGTCGTAGTGTATAGCCCAATATACAGATCCACAGACAATCTGAAACATCGTGTTAGGTGTCAATAATACAGTTTAATGTCGTAGTGTATAGCCCAATATACAGATCCACAGACAATCTGAAACATCGTGTTAGGTGTCAATAATACAGTTTAATGTCGTAGTGTATAGCCCAATATACAGATCCACAGACAATCTGAAACATCGTGTTAGGTGTCAATAATACAGTTTAAATGTCGTAGTGTATAGCCCAATATACAGATCCACAGACAATCTGAAACATCGTGTTAGTGTGTCAATAATACAGTTTAATGTCGTAGTATATTGCCCAATATACAGATTCACAGACAATCTGAAACATCGTATTAGGTGTCAATAATACAGTTTAATGTCGTAGTGTATAGCCCAATATACAGATCCACAGACAATCTGAAACATCGTGTTAGGTGTCAATAATACAGTTTAATGTCGTAGTGTATAGCCTCAATATACAGATCCACAGACAATCTGAAACATCGTGTTAGGTGTCAATAATACAGTTTAATGTCGTAGTGTATATGTCCCAATATACAGATCCACAGACAATCTGAAACATCGTGTTAGGTGTCAATAATACAGTTTAATGTCGTAGTGTATAGCCCAATATACAGATCCACAGACAAACTGAAACATCGTGTTAGGTGTCAATAATACAGTTTAATGTCGTAGTGTATAGCCCAATATACAGATCCACAGACAATCTGAAACATCGTGTTAGGTGTCAATAATACAGTTTAATGTCGTAGTGTATAGCCCAATATACAGATCCACAGACAATCTGAAACATCGTGTTAGGTGTCAATAATACAGTTTAATGTCGTAGTGTATAGCCCAATATACAGATCCACAGACAATCTGAAACATCGTGTTAGGTGTCAATAATACAGTTTAATGTCGTAGTGTATAGCCCAATATACAGATCCACAAACAATCTGAAACATCGTGTTAGGTGTCAATAAATACAGTTTAATGTCGTAGTGTATAGCCCAATATACAGATCCACAGACAATCTGAAACATCGTGTTAAGGTGTCAATAATACAGTTTAATGTCGTAGTGTAATATGCTCAAATATACAGATCACGACAGACAATCTGAAAACATCGTGTTAGGTGTCAATAATACAGTTTAATGTCGTAGTGTATAGTCCAATATACAGATCCACAGACAATCTGAAACATCGTGTTAGGTGTCAATAATACAGTTTAATGTCGTAGTGTATAGCCCAATATACAGATCCACAGACAATCTGAAACATCGTGTTAGGTGTCAATAATACAGTTTAATGTCGTAGTGTATAGCCCAATATACAGATCCACAGACAATCTAAAACATCGTGTTAGTTAGGTGTGTCAATAATACAGTTTAATGTCGTAGTGTATAGCCCAATATACAGATCACAGACAATCTGAAAACATCGTGTTAGGTGTCAATAATACAGTTTAATGTCGTAGTGTATAGCCAATATACAGATTCACAGACAATCTGAAACATCGTGTTAGGTGTCAATAATACAGTTTAATGTCGTAGTGTATAGCTCAATATACAGATCCACAGACAATCTGAAACATCGTGTTAGGTGTCAATAATACAGTTTAATGTCGTAGTGTATAGCCCAATATACAGATCCACAGACAATCTGAAACATCGTGTTAGGTGTCAATAATACAGTTAAATGTCGTAGTGTATAGCCAATATACAGATCCACAGACAATCTAAAACATCGTGTTAGGTGTCAATAATACAGTTTAATGTCGTAGTGTATAGCCCAATATACATATCCACAGACAATCTGAAACATCGTGTTAAGGTGTCAATAATACAGTTTAATGTCGTAGTGTATAGCTCAATATACAGATCCACAGACAATCTGAAACATCGTGTTAGGTGTCAATAATACAGTTTAATGTCGTAGTGTATAGCTCAATATACAGATCCACAGACAATCTGAAACATCGTGTTAGGTGTCAATAATACAGTTTAATGTCGTAGTGTATAGCCCAATATACAGATCCACAGACAATCTGAAACATCGTGTTAGGTGTCAATAATACAGTTTAATGTCGTAGTGTATAGCCCAATATACAGATTCACAGACAATCTGAAACATCGTGTTAGGTGTCAATAATACAGTTTAATGTCGTAGTGTATAGCCCAATATACAGATCCACAGACAATCTGAAACATCGTGTTAGGTGTCAATAATACAGTTTAATGTCGTAGTGTATAGCCCAATATACAGATTCACAGACAATCTGAAACATCGTGTTAGGTGTCAATAATACAGTTTAATGTCGTAGTGTATAGCCCAATATACAGATCCACAGACAATCTGAAACATCGTGTTAGGTGTCAATAATACAGTTTAATGTCGTAGTGTATAGCCCCAATATACAGATTCACAGACAATCTGAAACATCGTGTTAGGTGTCAATAATACAGTTTAATGTCGTAGTGTATAGCCCAATATACAGATCCACAGACAATCTGAAACATCGTGTTAGGTGTCAATAATACAGTTTAATGTCGTAGTGTATAGCCCAATATACAGATCCACAAACAATCTAAAACATCGTGTTAGGTGTCAATAATACAGTTTAATGTCGTAGTGTATAGCTCAATATACAGATCCACAGACAATCTGAAACATCGTGTTAGGTGTCAATAATACAGTTTAATGTCGTAGTGTATAGCCCAATATACAGATCCACAGACAATCTGAAACATCGTGTTAGGTGTCAATAATACAGTTTAATGTCGTAGTGTATAGCCCAATATACAGATTCCACAGACAATCTGAAACATCGTGTTAGGTGTCAATAATACAGTTTAATGTCGTAGTGTATAGCCCAATATACAGATCCACAGACAATCTGAAAACATCGTGTTAGGGTGTCAATAATACAGTTTAATGTCGTAGTGTATAGCCCAATATACAGATCCACAGACAATCTGAAACATCGTGTTAGGTGTCAATAATACAGTTTAATGTCGTAGTGTATAGCCCAATATACAGATCCACAGACAATCTGAAACATCGTGTTAGGTGTGAATAATACAGTTTAAATGTCGTAGTGTATAGCCCAATATACAGATTCCACAGACAATCTGAAACATCGTGTTAGGTGTCAATAATACAGTTTAATGTCGTAGTGTATAGCCCAATATACAGATCCACAGACAATCTGAAAACATCGTGTTAGGTGTCAATAATACAGTTTAATGTCGTAGTGTATAGCCCAATATACAGATCCACAGACAATCTGAAACATCGTGTTAGGTGTCAATAATACAGTTTAATGTCGTAGTGTATAGCCCAATATACAGATTCACAGACAATCTGAAACATCGTGTTAGGTGTCAATAATACAGTTTAATGTCGTAGTGTATAGCCCAATATACAGATCCACAGACAATCTGAAACATCGTGTTAGGTGTCAATAATTCAGTTTAATGTCGTAGTGTATAGCCCAATATACAGATTCACAGACAATCTGAAACATCGTGTTAGGTGTCAATAATACAGTTTAATGTCGTAGTGTAATAGCCCAATTTACAGATCCACAGACAATCTGAAACATCGTGTTAGGTGTCAATAATACAGTTTAATGTCGTAGTGTATAGCCCAATATACAGATCCACAGACAAACTAAAACATCGTGTTAGGTGTCAATAATACAGTTTAATGTCGTAGTGTATAGCCCAATATACAGATCCACAGACAAACTAAAACATCGTGTTAGGTGTCAATAATACAGTTTAATGTCGTAGTGTATAGCCCAATATACAGATCCACAGACAATCTGAAACATCGTGTTAGGTGTCAATAATAACAGTTTAATGTCGTAGTGTATAGCCCAATATACAGATCCACAGACAATCTGAAACATCGTGTGTTAGGTGTCAATAATACAGTTTAATGTCGTAGTGTATAGCCCAATATACAGATTCCACAGACAATCTGAAACATCGTGTTAGGTGTCAATAATACAGTTTAATGTCGTAGTGTATAGCCCAATATACAGATCCACAGACAATCTGAAACATCGTGTTAGGTGTCAATAATACAGTTTAATGTCGTAGTGTATAGCCTCAATATACAGATCCACAAGACAATCTGAAACATCGTGTTAGGTGTGAATAATACAGTTTAATGTCGTAGTGTATAGTCCAATATACAGATCCATAGACAAACTAAAACATCGTGTTAGGTGTCAATAATACAGTTTATTGTCGTAGTGTATAGCCCAATATACAGATCCACAGACAATCTGAAACATCGTGTTAGGTGTCAATAATACAGTTTAATGTCGTAGTGTATAGCCCAATATACAGATCCACAGACAATCTGAAACATCGTGTTAGGTGTCAATAATACAGTTTAATGTCGTAGTGTATAGCCCAATATACAGATTCACAGACAATCTGAAACATCGTGTTAGGTGTCAATAATACAGTTTAATGTCGTAGTGTATAGCCCAATATACAGATCCACAGACAATCTGAAACATCGTGTTAGGTGTCAATAATACAGTTTAATGTCGTAGTGTATAGCCCAATATACAGATCCACAGACAATCTGAAACATCGTGTTAGGTGTGAAATAATACAGTTTAATGTCGTAGTGTATAGCCAATATACAGATCCACAGACAATCTGAAACATCGTGTTAGGTGTCAATAATACAGTTTAATGTCGTAGTGTATAGCCCAATATACAGATCCACAGACAATCTGAAACATCGTGTTAGGTGTCAATAATACAGTTTAATGTCGTAGTGTATAGCCCAATATACAGATCCACAGACAATCTGAAACATCGTGTTAGGTGTCAATAATACAGTTTAATGTCGTAGTGTATAGCCCAATATATACAGATCCACAGACAATCTGAAACATCGTGTTAGGTGTCAATAATACAGTTTAATGTCGTAGTGTATAGCCCAATATACAGATCCACAGACAATCTGAAACATCGTGTTAGGTGTCAATAATACAGTTTTAATGTCGTAGTGTATAGCCCAATATACAGATTCCACAGACAATCTGAAACATCGTGTTAGGTGTCAATAATACAGTTTAATGTCGTAGTGTATAGCCCAATATACAGATCCACAGACAATCTGAAACATCGTGTTAGGTGTGAATAATACAGTTTAATGTCGTAGTGTATAGCCCAATATACAGATCCACAGACAATCTGAAACATCGTGTTAGGTGTGAATAATACAGTTTAATGTCGTAGTGTATAGCCCAATATACAGATCCACAGACAATCTGAAACATCGTGTTAGGTGTCAATAATACAGTTTAATGTCGTAGTGTATAGCCCAATATACAGATCCACAGACAATCTGAAACATCGTGTTAGGTGTCAATAATACAGTTTAATGTCGTAGTGTATAGCCCAATATACAGATCCACAGACAATCTGAAACATCGTGTTAGGTGTCAATAATACAGTTTAATGTCGTAGTGTATAGCCCAATATACAGATCCACAGACAATCTGAAACATCGTGTTAGGTGTCAATAATACAGTTTAATGTCGTAGTGTATAGCCCAATATACAGATCCACAGACAATCTGAAACATCGTGTTAGGTGTCAATAATACAGTTTAATGTCGTAGTGTATAGCCCAATATACAGATTCACAGACAATCTGAAACATCGTGTTAGGTGTCAATAATACAGTTTAATGTCGTAGTGTATAGCTCAATATACAGATCCACAGACAATCTGAAACATCGTGTTAGGTGTCAATAATACAGTTTAATGTCGTAGTGTATAGCCCAATATACAGATCCACAGACAATCTGAAACATCGTGTTAGGTGTCAATAATACAGTTTAATGTCGTAGTGTATAGCCCAATATACAGATCCACAGACAATCTGAAAACATCGTGTTAGGTGTCAATAATACAGTTTAATGTCGTAGTGTATAGCCCAATATACAGATCCACAGACAATCTGAAACATCGTGTTAGGTGTCAATAATACAGTTTAATGTCGTAGTGTATAGCCCAATATACAGATCCACAGACAATCTGAAACATCGTGTTAGGTGTCAATAATACAGTTTAATGTCGTAGTGTATAGCCCAATATACAGATCCACAGACAATCTGAAACATCGTGTTAGGTGTCAATAATACAGTTTAATGTCGTAGTGTATAGCTCAATATACAGATCCACAGACAATCTGAAACATCGTGTTAGGTGTCAATAATACAGTTTAATGTCGTAGTGTATAGCCCAATATACAGATCCACAGACAATCTGAAACATCGTGTGTTAGGTGTCAATAATACAGTTTAATGTCGTAGTGTATAGTCCAATATACAGATCCACAAGCAATCTGAAACATCGTGTTAGGTGTCAATAATACAGTTTAATGTCGTAGTGTATAGCCCAATATACAGATCCAACATACAATCTAAAAACATCGTGTTAGCGTGTCAATATAATACAGTTTAAATGTCGTAGTGTATAGCCACAATATACAGCATGAATCCACAGTGTGGACAATCTGAAACATCGTGTTAGGTGTCAATAATACAGTTTAATGTCGTAGTGTATAGCTCAATATACAGATCCCACAGACAATCTGAAACATCGTATTTAGGTGTCAATAATACAGTGTTTAATGGTCGTAGTGTATAGCTCAATATACATATCCACAGACAATCTGAAACATCTGACAGTTAGGTGTCAATAATTAACGTGTAATAGCCCGAAGTGTCAATAATACGGAGTCTAGGATGTCGTAGTGTATATAGCGGGGCCAATATACAGATCCACAGACAAACTAAAAACATCGTTCTAAGGTGTCAATAATACAGTTTAATGTCGTAGTGTATAGCCCAATATACAGATCCCACAGACAATCTGAAACATCGTGATAGGGTGTCAATAATACAGTTTAATGTTCGTAGTGTATAGCCCAATATACATATCCACAGACAAACTAAAACATCGTGTTAGGTGTCAATAATACAGTTAAAACAATGTCGTAGTGTATAGCTCAATTATACACTTATCCACAGACAAACTAAAACATCGGTTAGGTGTCAATAATACAGTTTAATGTCGTAGTGTATAGCTCAATATACATATCCACATTACAAATCTGAAAAATCGTGGTAGGTGTCAATGAATACAGTATTTAATGTCGTAGTGTATAGCTTCAATATACAGATCACATCACAATCTGAAACATCGTGTTAGGTGTCAATAATACAGTTTAATGTCGTAGTGTATAGCTCAATATACAGATCCACAGACAATCTGAAACATCGTGTTAGGTGTCAATAATACAGTAGCCTTAATGTCGTAGTGTATAGCTCCAATATACAGATTCCTACACAGACAGAATCCACTGAAAAACATCGTGTTAGGTGTCTCAATAAATACAGTTTTAATGTCGTTAGTGTATAGCCCAATATACATGATCCACAGACAAACTGAAACATCGTGTTAGGTGTCCAATAATACAGTTTAATGTCGTAGTGTATAGCCCAATATACAGATCCACAGAACAATCTGAAACATCGTGTTAGGTGTCAATAATACAGTTTTTAATGTCGTAGTGTATTAGCCCAATATACAGATCCACAGACAATCTGAAAAACATCGTGTTAGGTGTCAATAATACAGTTTAATGTCGTAGTGTATATGCTTCAATATACAGATACCACAGACAAATCTGTAAACATCGTGTTAGGTGTCAATAATACAGTTTAAATGTCGTAGTGTATAGCCCAATATACAGATCCACAGACAATCTGAAACATCGTGTTAGGTGTCAATAATACAGTTTAATGTCTCGTAGTGTATAGTCTGTCCCCAAATATACAGATCCTCATACAATCTTAAACATCGTGTTAGGTGTGAATAATACAGTTTAATGTCGTAGTGTATAGCCAATATACGAGATTCACAGACAATCTGAAACATCGTGTTAGGTGTCAATAATACAGTTTAATGTCGTAGTGTATTAGCCCAATATACAGATACCACATACAATCTGAAACATCGTGTTAGGTGTCAATAATACAGTTTAATGTCGTAGTGTATATTGCCCAATATACAGATCCACAGACAATCTGAAACATCGTGTGTTACGGTGTCAATAATACAGTTTAATGTCGTGTAGTGTATTAGCCCAATATACAGATCCACAGACAATCTGTAAACATCGTGTTAGGTTGTCAATAATTACAGTTAAGTTGTCGTAGTGTATAGCCCAATATACAGATCCACAGATTCAAATCTAAAAACATCGTGTTAGGTGTCAATAATACAGTTTAATGTCTCGTAGTGTATAGCCCAATATACAGATCCACAGACAATCTGAAACATCGTGTTAGGTGTCAATTAATACAAGTTTAATGTCGTAGTTGTTATAGCCCAATATACAGATCCACAGACAATCTGAAACATCGTGTTAGGTGTCAATTAATACAGTTTAATGTCGTGAAACCTCCGAGTATATAGCCCAATATACAGTTTAATCCACAGACAATTCTGAAAACATCGTGTTAGGTTGTCAATAATACAGTTTTAATGTAGTGTCAATAGTGTAGTAGCCCAATATACAGATCACAGACAATCTGATAACATGCGTGGTTAGGTGTCAATATGATACAGTTTAATGTCGTAGGGTGTATAGCCCAATATACAGGGGGGGAGTCCACAACAATCTGAAACATCGTTGTTAGGTGTCAATACATATACAGTTTAATGTCGTAGTGTATAGCTCAATATAAAACAGATAGCCCTCCACAGACAATTCTGAAAACATCGTGTTAGGTGTCAATTAATACAGTTTAATGTCGTAGTGTCAGAGGATAGCCCAATATACAGATCCACAGACAATCTGAAACATCGTGTTAGGGTGGGTCAATATACAGGTTTTAATGTTGTAGTGTTTTATAGCCCAATATATAGATCCACAGACAATCTGAAAAACATCGTGTTAGGTGTCAATAATACAGTTTATTGTCGTAGTGTATAGCTCAATATACAGAATCCACAGACAATTCTGAAACATCGTGTTAGGTGTCAATAATACAGTTTTTAATGTCGTAGTGTATAGCATGTCCAATATACAGATCCACAGACAATCTGAAAATCTGTTTAAACATCGTGTTAGGTGTCAATAATACAGTTTTAATGTCGTAGTGTATAGCTCAATATACAGATTCACAGACAATCTCTGAAACATCGTGTTAGGTGTCAATAATACAGTTTAATGTCGTAGTGTATAGCCCAATATACAGATCCACATAACAAACTGTAAACATCGTGTTAGGTGTCAATAATACAGTTTAATGTCGTAGTGTATTGCTCAATATACAGATCCACAGACAATCTGAAACATCGTGTTAGGTGTCAATAATACAGTTTAATGTCGTAGTGTATAGCTCAATATACAGATCCACATGACAAATCTGAAACATCGTGTTAGGTGTCAATAATACAGTTTTAATGTCGTAGTGTATAGCCCAATATACATGATCCACAAACAATCTGAAACAATCGTGTTAGGTGTCCAATAATACATTTAAAATGTCGTAGTGTATAGCCCAATTACAGATCCACAGACAATCTGGAAACATCGTGTTAGGTGTCCAATAATACAGTTTTAATGTCGTAGTGTATAGCCCAATATACAGATCCACAGACAATACTGAAACATCGTGTTAGGTGTCAATAATACAGTTTAATGTCGTAGTGTTTAGCTCAATTATACAGATCCACAGACAATCTAAAACATCGTGTTAGGTGTCAATAATACAGTTTAATGTCGTAGTGTATAGCTCAATATACAGATCCACAGACAATCCTGAAACATCGTGTTAGGTGTCAATAATACAGTTTAATGTCGTAGAGTGTATAGCCCAATAATACAGATCCACAAACAATCTGAAACATCGTGTTAGGTGTCAATAATACAGTTTAATGTCGTAGTGTATAGCCTCAATATACAGATCCACAAACAATCTGAAAAAAACATCGTGTTTTTGGTGTCAATAATACAGTTTAATGTCGTAGTGTATAGCCCAATATACAGAGCCACAAACAATCTGAAAACATCCGTTTTTGTGTCAACATACAGTGTTAATTCGTCGTAGTGTATAGCCCAATGACCGATCCTCATACTGAAAACATCGTGTTAGGTGTCAAAAATTACAGTTTTAATGTCGTAGTGTATGCTACAATATACAGATCCACAGACAATCTGAAACATCGTGTTAGGTTGTCAATAATACAGTTTAATGTCGTAGTGTATAGCTCAATATACAGATCCACAGACAAACTAAAACATCGTGTTAGGTGTCAATAATACAGTTTAATGTCGTAGTGTATAGCTCAATATACAGATCCACAGACAAATCTGAAACATCGTGTTAGGTGTCAATAATACAGTTTAAGTCGTAGTGTATAGCCCAATATACAGATCCACAGACAATCTGAAAAAACATCGTGTTAGGTGTCAATAATACAGTTTTAATGTCGTAGTGTAAAGCCCAATATACAGATCCACAGACAATCTGAAAAACATCGTGTTAGGTGTCAATAATACAGTTTAATGTCGTAGTGTATAGCTCAATATACAGATCCACAGACAATCTGAAACATCGTGTTAGGTGTCAATAATACAGTTTAATGTCGTAGTGTATAGCCCAATATACAGATCCACAAACAATCTGAAACATCGTGTTAGGTGTCAATAATACAGTTTAATGTCGTAGTGTATAGCTCAATATACAGATCCACAACAATCTGAAACATCGTGTTACGTGTGAATAATACAGTTTAATGTCGTAGTGTATAGCTCAATATACAGATCCACAGACAAACTAAAACATCGTGTTATGCGTCAATAATACAGTTTAATGTCGTAGTGTATAGTCCAATATACAGATCCACAGACAAACTGAAACCTCGTGTTAGGTTTCAATAATACAATTTAATGTCGTAGTGTATAGCTCAATATACAGATCCACAGACAATCTGAAACCTCGTGTTAGGTTCAATAATACAATTTAATGTCGTAGTGTATAGCTCAATATACAGATCCACAGACAATCTGAAACATCGTGTTAGGTGTGAATAATACATTTAATGTCGTAGTGTATAGCCCAATATACAGATCCACAAGCAATCTGAAACATCGTGTTAGGTGTCAATAATACAGTTTAATGTCGTAGTGTATAGCCCAATATACAGATCCACAGACAATCTGAAACATCGTAGTGTCAATAATACAGTTGTATAGCCCAATATACAGATTCACAGACAATCTGAAACATCGTGTTAGCGGTGTCAATAATACAGTTTAATGTCCGCAATCAATCAGGTGGTGTGTTACAGTAATAGCGTTGCCAACATTGGGACGTGACAATGAGGAAAATCCCACCAACATCCATTTCACGAAGTCAACCATTTTCACTAAGTGAGAAATGGTTAAGAAATCTAGAATCTAAATTTAAATTACATCTTAATGTTTAAAACATTCCGATTTAACCTACTTTACTTCAAAAGTCAGTTAGAAACCGATTTTATAAAATGGACATTTTACAAATTAATACACATACTTTTCCAGTTTATGAAATATTTAGCACGGAAAAGGTAACATTAATTTATTTTACCAATCTATAGACTATGCTCTATTACTTACATATTATTATGGTATTTGACCAATAGGTCGTACTTAGTCTGGCTGTCTAAGACGGCCAGTCGACCATTACCAGCCTTACATTTTCCTTTACAAGATACCCAGACACAGTCTTTGTCAGCGAAGAAGAATGGCGATTCCGTGCTTACCACAAACCCTAAAATCATGACAAAATCACATATTATTTTACCATAAAAATACACAAAAGGTTTAGTTATTAAATATTTAAATGTCAACAACAAATAATTACCAGACGGAAATACAACATTAAGTTACATTCCACAATAATTGTAATTGGGTTATAAAATGTTTGGTTATGTGTAGATACCAACTATACAGCATTTTCTCCGAAACCTGACCCCTGCTAAATCGAGCAACCGGATCACACATTCACATTATTACTAGTACTACGCTGCAATTTTTTCAAATGTTTATTTTTATTTTTCAAGACATTATAGAGTACATAATATACATAGTAGTAACATCACAAGCATATACACATTCATTGCGATAAACCATATATAGTATACATGTATAGTAATTGCATACATACATGTATGTAGTGCATACATACATATATACATGTATTATATAGATTCTTAGTACATCACATGACAAAATACTGGATTCTGATTGGCTACACGCATGGGTACTATTTGCAATAGTGCCCGGGCAAGCGGGCACTATTGAAGTGGCACGAAATTTAACGTGAATGCATTGTAACGTTACCATTACATGACGTCATTTCAACGTTGTGCTTCGACCAAGACGTCAAGATGGCGGACTGGCTGTTGTGTTTGGGGATGGATGCAAATGTTGCTTTCTACAAAAGACAGTTTACTCATGTTCTATATTTATCTACTTTCATCTTCATGAAGCCGAATCCCGTTTTATAGAAACACAAATTTCTGCGAAAATCCATATGTTGTACTTTTAATGTAACATCGTGGTGTGGAAATGAAGGTAGCGTTAACGTTGCGAAGTGTCGCTTGACGTGCTTCTGTTACGATGACATAAAAAAGGGTCTCAAGTGAGAGTGATGTACTAAACCCATTATTGCCTGTTTGAGAGGGCGCTATTGCCTCATAGTATTGTCTCGTGATGGGATATATTCCATCCCTCGACAATACTATGAGGCAATAGTGCCCTCTTAACCAGGCCATAATAGATAAATACATACCCACATGGATCGTAATATATATATTTCTTTCATACCTACGGGTGTAATACTGGCTGATCTAGGGCAATACACTCATGCCGCCTGAGGCTGTATTGCCTGGCTACCCGCCTTCTGTGGCAATTTTGAGTATTAACACTTTTTTATATTTTATTTGGTTTGTTTCTCTACCAAAAACCATATAATAGAGAGTCACATTTAGTAATAATAAATCTCTCAGGAGGATTAGGCAAAACAATGAATAGGTAGTTAAGCTGTGAGATTAGTAAAGACTTTAATTTTAATTCTACCAAATAGTGTCAAATCTCTCCTACTCCACACTTTAAAAGTGATTTTAGTTTCATAATCTTTTTATCAATATTCATCTTTGGGATTTTATTTAAATATACACAAAACTGTATTCCTAGGAAGCTAAATTTATGCTTTTCCCAAATCAGATTCAGTTCTGGCAAGAAAATTTCGTGACCATATTTACAGATATCACCAATTCGAATAACTGGTGTTTTACTAGTATTAATATAAAGTCCTGCAATCCTGGCAAAGAGGTTCGGTTCACCAGTTTATTCTCTTTAAGATCCTTCTGACTTTCTAATATTAGACTTGTACCGTCAGCATATTGAACATTTGAAATATTTACATTTTGAAGTTCAATTTCTTTGATTTTTTTTATTATTTCTTATTCTCACAAATAAATTTCAACGCAAATAATGAAGAAGTATTGTGCGATCGGATCCACTTGACGACAACCACTGCGAAGGCTGAGTGGCGAAGAAATATTACCACCCTAATTTATAACTGAAACACATTTTTATGCAAAGTTTTGACTAAGTCTCTAATATCTATTCCAAAATTAAAATATTTTAAAACTTCATCAATAAAAAACCCATGACACAAATCAAATGCTTTTTCCAAATCTATCATAAGTAACTTACATGGAAAGCTTAGATCTTCTGCATACTGTATGACATCATATACTGTATGAATATTTTCACCAATGTAAAGCCCTGACAAAAAAAAACCTGTCTGAACTTCATTTATAAATTTCCCTAAGACCGATTTCATTCCTTATATTATTATTATATTATACCAATCGTATATATTTACACTTGCTAGGCTTGGTCACTGTACGCTAATACTAGCCGATTTTGTTTACCATAACTGCATGGTAACATTGAACTTTGAACTTGCGTAAGGAAATGTTCTGTGCAACGTAAAAGGACTACATTTTTTTAAAAGAAACACATGGCTTTTTTTACATTTTGACGAAATATTACGTGTATATTGTTGTTTTTCATAGAATTTTAGAAAAATGTAAACAATATATACATGTTTTATATTTATATATGATTCAAACAATTTTTAAATTAACAATTGTATAAAGAAACGGAAAAAATATCCCGACCGGGGCGACGTGCTTTCATTTTTGTTAAAAATGATGGGTGTCAAATGTAAACATTACCTCTGTGCCTATGTTCGTCCTACGATCGAGCCTTTGGGGTGGACGGGTGTGAGACCCTCTGATAGAGGTCAGTTATAAACATATCCTCCTGTCTTTGTTCTTTGAGTATTTAATCATGTGTATTATAAAACATGCACCGCTAATAATCCACGTGTTGACAGTTCCGCGTCACCACAAATACATTGTATCCATCGAACACAAGTGAATTTGTTTCATCTATCGATGGCGATATGGATCTAAGCGTAGATTATATAATCACATGGCTCCCAAGGATGTAATATCGTCAAGTCAGACGACATACCAAACACATTGAGCTACTTGAAAATCGGTGTTTTCACAACTTCGGCAAACTAAAGCGTGTAAGCGTGCGTCAACTTCGCCTCGCTGCACAATAACGGTCACCGAGTTCACACATGTGGCCGTGTACCAATTCTTTATGTTATTACGTTATATATTAACTTTTAGCAAGATTGAATATCTGATTAAATAAAATTATCTCTGAAATTTACTTTGTTTGTCATGTTTATTTTACACTAAAATATTGAACTTTTTTTGTCGTCGCGGATGAATAATTCTACCTTACGTGAAGCGTCATCATTCGCTGTTCAATTGAGTAAGCTCCTCCCACTTTTGACCGACTTTTATTGAATAATTACGTCACTTTCAAATGACGATTTTATTGCATAAAATATAAATAAAAAGTCGTGTAAGTGTAAATATAGGGATTGGATTTCGTTTTTATGTTAACCATGCTTGTATGGAGCAATTCCTCTAATAATATATTCAATATGGGGCGCTAACGCGCCCCATATTGAATATATTCTTAGAGGAATTGCTCCATACAAGCATGGTTAACATAAAAACGAAATCCAATCCCTATATGTGACATAAAAAGTCACATTTAAAAGAGAAATTGGTCTCCAATTATTGAGGAAGTGACGTGATTTTTCTTTCATACTTACACGTGTAATACTGGCTGGTCTAGGGCAATACACTCATGTCGCCTGAGGCTGTATTGCATGGCTACTACCCATGCAATAAAGCATCGTGACGTCACGGCGTCAACAAAATTTCTATTTCCTCTGTAAAATTTTAATTTTTTTTTCACAATATTGACTGGTTGTACTATTAAAGATGCAAGCAACGGAATTTGTGTTGAAAATTTCACGTAATTTTTCATGTATGGAAAATTGACTTCCAGTCGTTGATTTCTTCGAATTTATTTCAAAATGGCGGGATATTATCGTTGTAAAATCGCAATAAAACGTCGAGGTATGAAAGAAAAATACTCTTTCATACGTGGATATGAAGGATAGGGATATTCTACCCTCGGGGTCACGAAATGTTGCAAAACCCTCGGCAAGCCTCGGGGTTTTACTACATTTTGTGACCCTCGGGTAGAATATCCCTATCCTTCATATCCACGTATGAAAGAGTCTTATAATCTCCCTTGGGGATACATGTAATAACACCTTGTATCTGAGTAATAGAGAGCTGACCAATTGTAAAACAGTAATTAATTGAGTGACCAACAAAATCCCCTGTATTACCCCAAAATACCTTAATAATTCTGATGTAAAACAATAGGCACCTGGACTCCTATTGTTTTTCATTTTTTTAAACAAAACCTGCTTCTTTAAAGATATTTTACCTTCAAGATTGTTTGATTTATTCTCACTCAACTTAGGGACATCATAATCTTCAAGAAATAAATCTAAATCAATCTTATCAACATCTCGTATCTGTACAATTACTCATAAAATATTCAAACTTCACTCAATATCTCTTCCTGATTAATACTTAACTTATAACTTAAAAGTTTAACTGCTATTTTTTACATTAAAAAATATGCTACATTTTACCTTTGTAATACGACTGGATTCTAACTGCATTTTCTTTTCATTAATCTCATCTAGGTCAGAATCAGAACAATCGTCTTAGGATTCTATTGATTTCTTAAGATGTTCTTAAAGTGAACAGTCGGGCAAGGATGGCTAAAGTCTGTAAAAATGGTGTGAATGTACCCAGTATAATTTCTCATGAAATGGAAAAATAAAATCTCTCGTCAAAATCTGTCTGCGTACTAAGAAATTGATTTAAAGTTTGGGAATTCTAAAACGTCCTCCCGGCTCACTATGTCCGTGGTTACATTTCCACGCAGCCTCGCTTTCAATGCTTTCAACTTTTCTTTACTTTAATGGTCAGAACTGGGAAACTAAGCAGAACTTGACCGTCGTATTAATATGTGAGAACTTTTGGAAGGCCAATGAACGCATTTAGACTGGTTTTCTTTGCCCGACTATTCACTTTAAGTGAGATTCTATTGTCTTTTCATAAAAGATGCATATGAAATAGACTTTTCTTTTAACTCCACCAGTAACGTTCTTTCTAAATATAAATTAAAACAATATACGGGGAGACAATGTTGTAACTT
>NW_027188221.1:0-32154 GCF_041381155.1 Argopecten irradians
ATTCCATGGGTTCAAGATCAAATGAATTGTCAAGTTCATTTATCAACTCATCAATGGGGATTTCCTTTATAGGCTTAAGGATTATGGGGGTTTCGTAATGTTTTTTACTATTTGGGTAGTCTTTGAGGTCATTGGTTTCCAGAGTTCAGTTGGTGCCTACATTTAGAATTTCGAAATCACCTGTTGGGTAAATGATCTGTTTGGTTATTATTTACTCTGCTGAAGGTTATATGATTGAGGGCATTTAAACAGGTCCATATCTTCATTTTGATGCAGAAAAATGACTGCCGTAAAGGGATAAGGTGTCAATTGGGGTTTATGGTCACCCACAGTACCAAGATTTGGGTTCTTTAGGGAGCATTGCGGTGTATTAAGGTCATATAGTTCTATCGTGGACCATAACTATCACATTGGCCCATTGGTCTAATAACTGGGCCATAGGGGGGATGTGTTCTGTATTTTGTTCGAAACTTGTTAGTATCATATATGTTAAAATTTTTATTTCATTGTGTCCAATTTTCCATTTAAATAAGATTAACTAATTCTTTTTCTTTACTTTACCACATTTTAGTATACCATTGGACTTACGTAACCTGCAGTAAGTTGCTTTTTATCGCTATTTAACAACATTGTTTCATCTTCTTCATATTGTCCTTGTAAAAACTATTGTGTATGTTTTCGATTCATTGAATGGCAAGAGGCTGTCGGCTGCTAATTTATAAGTCCGCACCAAAATATTTGTTTTGTTTCGATCCTTGGTACGGAAGAAGAAGAGGATGCGTTATGTGCTCGGTACACAGACAAATCTAGCCAATCATGCCTCATTAATGGAATGGATTTTATCTTCAATTAAGGCTATCAGTACTAATAAGTGTCGTACAGGGTCTAACTTGTCTTATAAAATTCCCAAAGGTCAGTTTCCGGGTCAAAAAAGTCTCTACTCTTACACCTGGGTTCAAGTTTTGCTTTCTTCTTCTATTAAGGAGTTCGTACCCAACAAGTCTCGGGGGGTGAAATGCTATACCCTGGAAAGGGCTTAAATGTCCTAGAGAAGATAGCATATTGATGCTGTAAGTTTCATGATTGCATTAAGATAATCTCTAGCTAATCCAACTAATTCCTTTGCTTACTCAAATAATAAGGGTCCCTGTCGATCCTTAGTGTATGTACCTTAAATATTCATATCAATATATTGTATTGCTTCTGTTAATATTTAGGAGCTCAGTGATTTCTTTAGTTTCATCTAAGATTAAGAGTATCAATCACGTCATTTAGTATTCCTTCTATTATCAGTGATTTGCACCTTGTGCAGCATAAAAATTATTGTTTAAGGCTTTCCTTTACTGCATGCTTAAGATTGACTTGATTATGAGGTCCTCACGTTAGTTTTGATTGTATTAATATCACCTTCATCTAAAGTTACTAAACAGAAAAGTTCTAGTGCTTTAAACCGTATTATTAGGAATTAAAGCTCTTTTAGTTTCTCGGCTTGGATGTAGTGTCTTATATATCGGTAAGTTCTGACTGAGAAAAGTCTTGTGTAGTTTTTCTTACATTTTCAACTTCATGGTTCAATCTTATAAGGTTGTTATTAAGATGTATATTCTCGTCCTGGGTGTTTTATTTGGTTTTTATGGTTATTTCTGACAGACTATTATTTTAACTTTCTAAGAACTTTTCTCGTTTTCGGAGTCCTATTTTCCTGAAATGATAGGAAAACGATTCACTCTTGAATCTCGTTATTGATCACGAAGAAAATATTTCAGACATTTTTTAGATAGCTCCGGATCACTTAGAAAATATCTTAATTTTTTTTAAGAGTCTTTTGATATGTTTCTCTTAACTTCCTCTGTCTGATTCTTAGCAATCTACATCTTTTCTATTGTTGAGCCTATCATCTTGACATGTTTTATCTACTGCGGTGGAGATTTGGGGCGTAACTTCATTTGCTAATTTATTTATCGCATCAATCTCCATGTCATCAGCAGTACAACCTGTCTCAGACGCATCATCAACATCGTCAACACCATCTGTCTGAGTGTCAGCGTTATTGTTTTCATTTAACTTACCTTTCAATTGTGATAAAGGTATAAGTTCATCATCTGAATCAATAGGACTAGCTTTGTCCAATTCTCGAGTCCGGAGCCTTTGTCTTAGCTCCATTAACGGAATATCATCCTCAGAGTCCGAATCTGACCTTTCTTGTCTCCTATATCTTATGACTCTTTTTAAGGATGTTTCCTCCTCAGACTCCTCTGAACTGCTCTCAGGGGGAACTACATATGTTGATTTCCTTAAAGGTCGACCTATATTATCTTTGGGCAACTCCCATTCATCAACATTTGCTAATCGTAAATGCCTCGCGTGTGTCTTCGTGACTTCACCTGTAAGCTGGTTTCTTACCTTAAAACTTACTGGTCCAGTTTGCTCAATAATCCTATAGTAAGGTGTCCATTTATTGTCCAGTTTTGAGGTACGCTTATGGTTTCTTATGTAAACCGGATCTCCTGTCTTAAGATTCTCGTCTTTACAGTTCCTATCAGCGAGTTTCTTCTGTTTCTTCTTCGCTTGCTTCATGTGTCTATGCACTAGAACAAAGGACTTATGTTGCTGCTCTAAGGCGATCTTGTGTAACTCTTCACCGGCATACCGCCGTTTTGGCTTTAAGATTGTGTCCAAGGGGAGTACTACATCGCGGTTATAAAGCAGGAAGAAAGGCGAAGCCTTTGTTACCTCACTGGTATGAAATCTTACTGCGGCCAATACTTGGTTCAAGAAAAGATCCCACGTGTTAACGTTTTCTTTGATCTTCTTGGCCAAAATCTCTACCATCGTTCTATGAAATCTCTCCACTTTTCCATTTGACTGAGGGCAATAATAAGAAGTGGTAACATGGTGGATATTCAATGCTTCTAGTGTCTCCTTTACTGATCTAGCGATATTCTCTGAACCGTTATCTGTAACCAGTTCTAATACGCTACCATATCTTGGGAATAGTTCTTCCAAGATAAGATGTACAATGTTTGCTGCTGATTTGTCAGGGACTGGAAATGCTTCCGGAAAAGCCAGAGTAAACATCTATGAACGACACGATGTATTTGTTTCCTGATAATGTCTGGGGATAAGGGCCTGACAAATCCATTGCTACCTTAGCAAAAGGGTATGGGGGTATCTGGCTGTCTTGAAGAGGAGGATGAGGGTTACTGTGACTTCTTGTCTGACAAGTCACACACTTTTCAATGTGTTGGTGAACCTTCTTGTATAACAAAGGAAAATAATACTTCTTTCTTATTACGTCATATGTTTTGTCAACTGCCATATGACCTAGGAAATCATGATACTGTCTTATCACCATTCCTTCAAGTTCCTTCGGAATGTAAAGTCTCAAGACCGGGTCATCTGATTCCGCGTTTGACAAATAATACACTAAGTTATCTACAACCAAGAAGCGCTCCTCCTCACTCTTGGTTGCTTGTCCATTACAAAGTCTAAGTCTCAGCTTGGATATGTCTTCGTCATTGTCTTGAGTTTTTCTCATGTCTATGTCTTTAGGGAGATCCATATGAGGTTTAACGATATCGTCTGGAGTATCAACTGTACTACTGACAAAGTCTCTTGGCTTAAATTTGTTAGAGTTGAGAGCTCCAATCTCTAAGGCTCTGTCATCTACGTCCAAGACATCATGAATGTCTGTAGTTTCCTGTGTTTCTCCTTGCTTATCCTCAGCTTCTTCCGCTGTATCTGTTGGTAGTCGCGATAGTAAGTCCGCGCAACAATTAAATCTACCTTCAATATATTCTACCTTACAATTATAGGACGCTAAAGTAAGGGACCATAAGGAGAGTTTCTTATTCAATGTCTTCTTGTTGAGAATATGTAAGAAAGTGGGCGATGGTCCGTTCTTATTACAAAGGAACTGTTGTGTAAGTAGTTATCAAGCTTCTGAAGAGCATATACCACAGCAAATGCTTCCTTCACTATAACAGACCACCTTACGCTGTGTTGGGCTAAGTTTATGTGACAAGTAATAAAGTGGCATTTCTTCACCTTCCTTTGTCTTCTGTGTAAGACAAGCTCCTATGCATGTGTCTGATGCATCTGTATAAAGCACATATGGTTGGCTTGGGTCTGGGTATGCTAGCAGAGGTACTACTGTAAGACTTTCTTTAAGATAGTCAAATGAATTCTGACATTCCTCAGTCCATTTGAACCTAGCATACTTCTTGGTTAGTTCTGTAAGACATTCCGCTATTTTTGAGAAAGTTGGGGATGTGCTTCCTGTAGTAACCGCACATTCCAATGAATGCTCTTACATCTCTTACGCAAGTAGGGGTTGGTAAGGCCCTAATAGCTTCAACTTTCTTTTGGTCAGGCTTTACACCTTTGTCCGTAATCATAAAGCCAAGATATTCCGTCTCTTTCTTGAAGAAAGTGCATTTCTTAAGCTTTAGTTTGAGTCCATGTTGTCTTAATTTGTTGAAGACTATCTGTAAGTGTTTCAGGTGTTCTTCGGCTGTTCTACTGTAAATTATGACATCATCAAGGTAAGCTGAGGCGAATTGTTCACATCCTTGTAAGACAATATTCATCAATTCTTGGAAGACAGCAGGGGCGTTACTTAGTCCGAAAGGCATTCTGTTGAACTGGAATAGTCCTTTGTGACAGGCAAAAGCTGTCTTTTGTTTACTTTCCTCGTCGAGTTCTACTTGCCAATATCCACTTTTCAAATCTAATGTAGTGAAATGTTTTGAGTGTCCTAGGAGGGTCAAAATGTCATCTATCAATGGAAGAGGTACTGACATCGGGGTAACGATCTTATTTAAACTCCTAAAATCTACACACATTCTCTTACTTCCATCTTTCTTATCAACTACCACAAAGCCAAAACTCCAGGGACTTCTAGACCTATCTATGACCTTTGCCTTTAACATCTCGTCAATAGCTTCGTCGTCCACTACTTGACGTTTCTTCAGGGGTGTCCTGTAAGGTCGGTTCTTAATTGGTTTGTGATCTCCTGTTTCTATATGCATCTTAACTGTCTTTGTATGTCCAAGCTGAGAATCCTTTTTGGCGAATAGATCCTTGTTTCTTCTTAATATCTTTAGTGTCTCAGCACTGTACTCGTTTGGTACATCTACCTCCTTAAAGTTTTCTTCGTCTTTGTCATCGTCTTTTGTCGCAGTTATACTTGAAATGTCTTTGTCTTCTAAGGCCTGTGCTTTGCCTACTACACTTCCTCGTTTTAGGTTAATCGTCCTGTTTGTTTGGTTAAGTATCAAGATAGGTATCTTGCGAGGGTTCGTGACCTTTGTTACACCGTTTTGTAAGGTCAAACCAGGGTTCATCATATATACAAGTGTCATTTGCTGATATCTCTAAGAGCTTTGATCCTGGTATCTTAAAAGTTCTTGGGAGTCTTACCTGACATACCGTTGCCGTTTGCGGTCTTAACAATGTCTTGTGGGTGGTCCTTATTATTGAGGCAATATGTATGTCTTCCTCTAATTGAACATAGGTCTTACCTATACGCATACATGCAAGGTCAAAATACATTCTAACGCCATTTTGTTTAAGAAAATCTAAACCAAGGATGCAGTTTCTGTTCATGCCATCAACAACATAAAATTTATGTCTTAAGGTCAAATGTCTTATTTGAAATGAAATGTCTGCTGAACCTATTACCTTGAGCGGTGTACTGCTGACGGATTGGAGAGTCATGCTTTCTTTTCTTAGTCGTGGTTTATTCGGTAATATCTTAAAAATCCTATTGCTGATTATGGAAACCTCAGCACCTGTGTCTAACAGAGCTCTTAATTTTTGTTTACCTATTTTTATCACAGTTGTACTTGGGTTACCCGATATTTCTATTTTCTTAGACACATGCTTCTTATTTCTTTTCAACCTCGCCCCATCGGTTTCCTTATGAAGCGAGGTCCTTAGTTTAACGGCCTACCTTTTCTATTTAATTGGGGGCAGTTCTTTCTTATGTGACCTTCTCCATTACATTGAAAACATCTGAATTGTGATCTTTGTTTATTTCGACCTAATGACTGCACTTGTGGGGGGTTCTGAGTTTGCACTCTGTTACCTGTACTATACGACCTATTTTGAGTTTGGTTATGATATCTGCTATTGTCTGAATACCTATTTCTAGGGGCTCTATTAAGGGGTGTCTGCCTCTGTGTTTCCCTAAAACTATTTCTGTCTTGTACTGGGCGTGGTCTATGTCTTATGATATTGTTTTGTTTACATTTATAACACTGTCTCTGTCTGGTGTGGTCAATGTCCATTGGTACTTCTCTCGCCTCGTGTTAGTTTCGTTATGTCTAAGGTTAAAGTAGGTGTCTTGCGTAGGGGCTACCTGAGGGTCATATACATGTTCCTGTCTTGGCCTTAAGACCATGTCATTATCATTATTCATGTCTTGTCTTAGATTGAACCTTTTCCTAAGGTTCTGTTCGCGCATAGCTATATGTACCGCCCTCTCTAATGTGTCTGGGTCCTCGCGCATAACCTTCATCTTAACATAGTCGAAATGCAACCCATCACAAAAGGCGTTAACTAATTGTCTTTGAACAATGCCCTTTTCACATTCCTGGGCATCAGGATACGCGTCTTCTGCTACTTGCAGGAGTCGTTCAGCGTATATCTGGACGCTTTCGTCCTGTTTCTGTATCGTTTTACGTAATAAGGCCATAGCTTGATGCGAATCTGTTATGTCAGCGAATCTTTGTTTGAGGAGTTTCTTAAGGTCCTCCCAAGACAGATCTCCCTCTAAATCGTCTAAATATCGTTTGATAAAATCCCCTACTGAACCTACACTTGTTTGATACGCTATATTAGGGATTTCCTTGTCATCTAGCCCTACTAATTTCGCGTATTTTTCTATTTCTTTTATCCAGGTCTTGAATTTAGTGGGGTCACCCTCAAATGACCTAACGACCTGGAAAACTCCCTGTGCTGTCATAGCTGCAGAGAAGTTCTTAAAATGTTGTGCCATGTTTCTGAACACTACCTCACTATCGTCCTGAGCAATATTCTGATCTGTGGGCATATTTTGATTTTGTTCTGTCTGTGTTAGACCTGCCATACGCTCAGTTAATTGGGCCATGTCTACATCTAAATTGAGAGACATATTTTTTTTTTTTTTTTTTTTTTAAATATTGCAAAAAAATATGTATACTGACAGTACCTGGTTTCTAACTAATCAAATTATACCACTAAATTCCTAAACAACATTTAAAATGGTCAGCTACTAGAGGTACTAATCAAAGTAGAGAAATTTCGCTTACCTTTAGCCGTCTGTTTCTTCGTCTTCAGGTTCTTTCTTTTCTTCTTTATATTGAAGAGCCTGGTCATGCAGCACCAAATAACATAACCTCTTACCCCACCTTGTCGTCCTATGGCTGGCTGTGTTGGTCGAAATGACGACAAGGAGTAGGGTAGAAGCTTGTTGACGGCTTTTATTCAAAGTGTAGACAAGAGTTCTCACTTTCTCTCTCTCAAAGTGTGGCCCTAGAGGAGGCGGTGACGTAGGTGTATGTGAGGCGGAAGTACCCAGTCTCAGTCTTATTCCCGTCTGATGTCCGTCTAATTTCAGTCTAGTTTCAGTCTCCGTCTCAGTTTCCGTCTAGTTTCAGTCTGATGTTCGTCTAGTTTCCGTCTTTAGTCTAGTTTCCGTCTTCAGTCTAGTTTCCGTCTGACTGGGGCCTATTGCGGCCCTCTATTTATAATGATTGGGTACGTGACTGGTACACGTGCCGTTGGGACAATGCTTGCCCCAAAGGTTACCCAGCTCATCATAAACTGTCAAAATTTACTAATTTTAATTCAGAATACAGCCTTACCGGCGCCTGATGCAGGCTTAACAAAATAGAAATGTTTTGATTTTCTGACTGGACTTGGTTGAGGCTGGACAGAACCGCCTGTAATATGCACATTTTGCACAAACTATACTGCGCAGTTAAACAGGTGTGTGGACTACGTGATGTCCTGTCATTCCTTCCAGAACATTCCACGTAGTCCCTACCATACCCATACCTATTTGGTAACAATTAACTAATAAATTGGTCACCTAGTTTAACACGTGCATAGACCGTGCGATGTCCTGTCATGCTTTCCAGAACATCCCACATAGTCGCTACTAAGTAGGTGCCGTAACAATTTACTGATATTTCGGTCACCTAGTTTGGCCATGCCTTAAAACAACAACCTAACTCTGGCTGCAAACATGAGTAAACAATCCCGCGTTACTGACCTTTAAATATACTACACATCAGTACTAGGTATAAGCAACATTATATACACCACAATAATGCACTATGAAATTAAACACAGCCTAATAAATATATACATGGTTGTTATTAAACAACTAATACTTGTACTCTTATATAAAATACACTATAATTTAACTCAGCCCCGCGATCCACAATTATACACGGCTAACATGACAACTTCTGTCAAGGTTCAACAGGTACCCCACTTCCTGTTTACCTAGCGGGAATATTCAAATATCATATCTATTAATGATATTCATGGGGACTTAAGCAGGGCTACTAGCCTGTCTATCTCTATAGGGTTACAATCATCTATCACCAATAATATCATTGGGGCTTAAGCAAGGCTACCAGCCTGCATACCTCTATAGGGTTACACATACTTAGCAGTATCTTCATCGACATATAGATGCTTAATTTAGTTTGACCTAATCATTCCAAGTAAAGCTAACAAAATGAACCCTATAGCTACCATGACAACCATACCCTTTACCAAGGTAACGCCTTTGTGTGCTAGGCTAGCTTCATTTTCATCCTTGTTTAATACTTGAACATCCCTAGAGTTCTCTACTAACTCATTGTCCCGTTTATCATTAGCAATGTTCTCAGTATTGCCGACCTGAAGTTCAAACGTTATTTCGTCATCTACCATAGTAGATTGTTGACCTACTACCCTTGTAGTTACAGGCTCTGTTTTATTTTCTCTCTTGTTAGATTCAACCTGCTGTTCTATACTCATAACAGAGAGAATTAGTTTATTACACTCAAAATTTTGTCTGCTTAGCTGTACATCCCCCTTATTTGTCTCTAAAATGGCATTTTCTAATTAAATGGAACTACAATGTGCTGACAAGAAATCCATTCCCAGTATCCCAGACAAATTCTTAACTTTTGAAACAACAAAGTTCTGTATGAACACAGATTGTCCCATTTTAAACACTAAAGGAATACATCCCTTTACTTCGAGTTGGTTCCCGTCGGCTGTGATGAGATTTGTATCAAATCTCTGTAGCGACTCTACACCTAGCCCCAACTTTGTAAACTCGTCAAAGGATAGAACAGAAACCGGGGACCCAGTATCTATCAGCATTCCGCATGTTACCTGTTGTACTTGCACCTCTGCATTCAGACAACCTATGCCCGAACGTACATTTTGTAAGCCTAATGGAACCTGGCCCGATACGTTTCCATCCCTTTCTAGTTTCCTTTCAGTTTTCTCCAAAATCCCCAACTCTGACTTAGAAATACCTATAGTATTTAATGTATTCTGACAGGCTGATGTCTCGGCCCTGATCCCAGCCCTAGTTAGTTTTTCCAACTGACTAATTCTATCTTCTAGTTTCTGTAGGTTTTGTAACCTTTTACATTCTCGGACATAATGTCCTTCCTGTTTGCAAAATAAACAGGTACCTTTTTGTACTTTATTGTAATTCTTAACGTGGGTTTTTAACTTCTTATCCTTACCCTTCATACTGGACATTTACTTATCAAGTAAGTTACTTATTTGGTTAAATATAAGAACTTGTTCTACAGTACTATTTGTATGTATAGAACATACCGGCTCAGACTCTACATGTTTCTTGGTGGTGTTACAGCCTCATATTCGACTGCAGAGGAAATAGCCTCATCCAAAGTGCTAGGATGACCGAAAGTCACTTTCTTTCGCATTTCAAAGTTATGTAGGCCGTTAACGAACTGATCTACCACCTGACATTCCAGGTAATGGTATGGGATTTTAGGGTAGGCTAGGGCGGCAGTTCTTTTTAAATCATACCCGAAATCAGACGCAGTTTCGTCCTTCCCCTGTTTACGCTCCCTAAAAGTAAATCTATGAGCTACATCCCTTTCTTTAGGATTGAACCTTTGGGTGAGACATTGTTTTATCCACTGATAATCTGACAACTGCACAACAGTAAGGTTACTCAATAATTTCTGGGCTGTTCCCTTTAAACTTATACTTAACTGTTGGGCCTTTTCTATGTCTGTCCACCCGTTCCAGGCAGCAACCTGTTCAAAATGAACGTTATAATCCTGCCAATCACAGCTTTGACCATCGAATGTGTCAGGGTGTCTCTCTTTTCTACTAACCCTGCTAGGAGGTACAAGAGGTACATATGAACTGGTTACCAGTCCCGATACCTCATTATTACTATCCTGATCATGCATGAAACCCTTCTCCATGATAACAATTGTTCCCTAAACCATATGCCATCCAATTGCAACAATATCCAAATTAAACTTAAAACAGTGTAGGCCTTTATATAATTTAACACTAGTAGACTGTCTTTCACTAGAGGTCTTGAATATTCTAGAGATAAAGTACCTACAACGTCATAAATAAAGTTTAAATCATACTATATAAACGCTTGGTAAATTAATGTTACAAAAACAAATAAGTTATATAGTTAATCACAAGTTTTGAGAAATTGGATAATGTTATCAGTACTTACACAACTACATCCTGGTCACAGCACCATTCTGTAATAGGGAGGGTTTTCCAAGAGACCCGGATTGGCGATCCGACTGTAGCTCCCGTTATGTGTTTAAGTCCCAAATCGTGATCGTATAGTATTTTTAGTATACAACAGAGTCCACAGTCGTCACAAATCCTCTCCGGATCCCGTTTCCTCCACAGGTTACAGGCCTGTATAACAACAGGTTCGATCCCTAGGATGTAGCGGAAGCACAGATACTAATCCAATAACTCAACTAGGTAAATACAGGTACAAACAACTATTTATTATATAAAGACAAGTAATACAGAATTGACAAAGAATATATATACAATAGTGCCTGATGTAGACAACTTACAGTAAGAGAAACAAGTATACAATTATCCTATATGAAGCGAAACCCTAATTATATAGCTACAGAACAACAAGACCAGGTGTTCCCAAACACAGTCCAACAACACCTAACGGGAGACAACCGACCTACCAAATGTTTCTAACTCTATGAGACATAACTAACTGTGTAAATAGGTTTCCTATGGATGTCTAAGCCCTAAGCCCCTGACGATCCCCTACTACACTGTGCGAACTAGGTTTCCTATGGATGTCTAAGCCCTAAGCCCCTGACAATCCCCTAGAACGACACAAACCATTGTTAGTCATGTAGCTCTAAGTATAAACCCAAATGGTAGTTCAGAGACCCCGCAAGTGTTGCACTGTTGACATAGACTGGCTACCAGACCCTAAGTTGCTGATAAGACTTTCTCAGCAGAGTTCTTTACTAGATTATCTCCCCCTAGTTTAAAACTTAGGAATCAGGCATGTAGTAGAGACAAAAATAATCAAGCCAATTTTTAGTGATTTGTTTAATATTCTAGAGACTGGTAGCCAGCCTACTGTTGACAGTGCACGGCGTGGTTCTGTCCCTAACCCATTCTCCCTAGTCAAGACCAAAGCTTCCTTAGAAGCAACCCCTTTTATAACGACACATCAACCCAGTACCCCAAAGTGACCACTGATTGGTCAAAGTCCGGACAGAGCACCATATTTAGGTTAAACCGTTGCTACAACAACCCACCTACACACTAAATATAACTTCCGCTTAAATATAGACAAGGCTCAACTTAGAACGAATAATCATACCCTGCCTCCACTCCGTTCCCGGCAGGGTATGAATTCCATCCCATTGCCGCTAGTGTTGCAAGCCCCGATGTGATCCACATCGGGCACTTTGAGACTGATAAAAATATATTTTTCGGGTATTATCCTTATGTAACTGTATTGTTCTGACAACTATGATCAATATTCAATTCACAAACCTTTCGATTATAATCTTTCATCAACTATTAGTGGTAAAATCCAAGGCAAACACAACACATGTATAATTCTATTCAAATACGCCGCCATGTTTGATTTACCGGAAACCGTGACGAAATGAAACACCCAACAGGTAGAAATCTAAAATATGTTTAAAAGTTTTAAAAAGCCAACAAACTAAGAATAAATATGGTGAAACTGAACAAATGTAAGTATTATTAAGAATTAAGCAAAAAAGAATTTTTAAAGTTCATGTTAAAAACTTGGTAACATTATTTCTTTCGTAGTGAAAATTTGTAGGTCATTCCATATATGGTACTAGGTGCCATATTTGGAGCGCGAGACTTTCTAACGAGAAGCATCATGGCGGCCAAGTGAGCCGTGTCGGAGATGCGAGCCATTCAAAAGTGCTTCAAAACATATTTTAGACATGGAGGTGGGTAAATAAATAATCATTTTACGTTAAAAATGTTTGATATTGTTGAATTTAATTAAAAAAAATTACATGACACACATGAAATGCAACATTTTCACCGCTGGATGTTTTGCAACACTACGGGCAATGGGACGGAATCGTAGCTCTGACGACGACCATCTGTCAGAAATCTTCCGTCCGTCGTTCAGAGCTACGTCATCGCAGCTAATTTTAGATTTCTACCTGTTGGGTGTTTCATTTCGTCACGGTTTCCGGTAAATCAAACATGGCGGCGTATTTGAATAGAATTATACATGTGTTGTGTTTGCCTTGGATTTTACCACTAATAGTTGATGAAAGATTATAATCGAAAGGTTTGTGAATTGAATATTGATTATAGTTGTCAGAACAATACAGTTACATAAGGATAATACCCGAAAAATATATTTTTATCAGTCTCAAAGTGCCCGATGTGGATCACATCGGGGCTTGCAACACTAGCGACAATGGGATGGAATTCATACCCTGCCGGGAAAGGAGTGGAGGCAGGGTATGATTATTCGTTCTAATCTAGGGTGTGTTTGCTGTTTAGCAGTCACATTCATCAACCTAGTTGTTCTCATGATCACCCGATGATGACCGCTGGCCGGACTACACGTGTGGTACACGTGGGAGGTGTTTATCAGTCAGTTGAGCCTAGCTGCGATGACGTAGCTCTGAACGACGGACGGAAGATTTCTGACAGATGGTCGTCGTCAGAGCTACGATTCCGTCCCATTGCCCGTAGTGTTGCAAAACATCCAGCGGTGAAAATGTTGCATTTCATGTGGTGTCATGTAATTTTTTAATTAAATTCAACAATATCAAACATTTTTAACGTAAAATGATTATTTATTTACCCACCTCCATGTCTAAATTATGTTTTGAAGCACTTTTGAATGGCTCGCATCTCCGACACGGCTCACTTGGCCGCCATGATGCTTCTCGTTAGAAAGTCTCGCGCTCCAAATATGGCACCTTGTACCATATATGGAATGACCTACAAATTTTCACTACGAAAGAAATAATGTTACAAAGTTTTTAACATGAACCTTTTTTGCTTAATTCTTAATAATGCCTTACATTTGTGTTTCACCATAATTCTTAGTTTGTTGGCTTTTTAAAACCCGATTTTGTCAGTTTACCCTGCCTCCACTGCGTTCCCCACATTGCCGCTAGTGTTGCAAGCCCCGATGTGATCCACATCGGGCACTTTGAGACTGATAAAAATATATTTTTCGGGTATTATCCTTATGTAACTGTATTGTTCTGACAACTATAATCAATATTATTCAATTCACAAACCTTTCGATTATAATCTTTCATCAACTATTAGTGGTAAAATCCAAGGCAAACACAACACATGTATAATTCTATTCAAATACGCCGCCATGTTTGATTTACCGGAAACCGTGACGAAATGAAACACCCAACAGGTAGAAATCTAAAATTAGCTGCGATGACGTAGCTCTGAACGACGGACGGAAGATTTCTGACAGATGGTCGTCGTCAGAGCTACGATTCCGTCCCATTGCCCGTAGTGTTGCAAAACATCCAGCGGTGAAAATGTTGCATTTCATGTGTGTCATGTATTTTTTTTTAATTAAATTCAACAATATCAAACATTTTTAACGTTAAATGATTATTTATTTACCCACCTCCATGTCTAAAATATGTTTTGAAGCACTTTTGAATGGCTCGCATCTCCGACACGGCTCACTTGGCCGCCATGATGCTTCTCGTTAGAAAGTCTCGCGCTCCAAATATGGCACCTAGTACCATATATGGAATGACCTACAAATTTTCACTTACGAAAGAAATAATGTTACCAAGTTTTTAACATGAACTTTAAAAATTCTTTTTTGCTTAATTCTTAATAATACTTACATTTGTTCAGTTTCACCATATTTATTCTTAGTTTGTTGGCTTTTTTAAAACTTTTAAACATATTTTAGATTTCTACCTGTTGGGTGTTTCATTTCGTCACGGTTTCCGGTAAATCAAAACATGGCGGCGTATTTGAATAGAATTATACATGTGTTGTGTTTGCCTTGGATTTTACCACTAATAGTTGATGAAAGATTATAATCGAAAGGTTTGTGAATTGAATATTGATCATAGTTGTCAGAACAATACAGTTACATAAGGATAATACCCGAAAAAAATATATTTTTATCAGTCTCAAAGTGCCCGATGTGGATCACATCGGGGCTTGCAACACTAGCGGCAATGGGATGGAATTCATACCCTGCCGGGAACGGAGTGGAGGCAGGGTATGATTATTCGTTCTAATCTAGGGTGTGTTTGCTGTTTAGCAGTCACATTCATCAACCTAGTTGTTCTCATGATCACCCCGATGATGACCGCTGCCGGACTACACGTGTGGTACACGTGGGAGGTGTTTATCAGTCAGTTGAGCCTAGCTGCGATGACGTAGCTCTGAACGACGGACGGAAGATTTCTGACAGATGGTCGTCGTCAGAGCTACGATTCCGTCCCATTGCCCGTAGTGTTGCAAAACATCCAGCGGTGAAAATGTTGCATTTCATGTGTGTCATGTAATTTTTTAATTAAATTCAACAATATCAAACATTTTTAACGTAAAATGATTATTTATTTACCCACCTCCATGTCTAAATTATGTTTTGAAGCACTTTTGAATGGCTCGCATCTCCGACACGGCTCACTTGGCCGCCATGATGCTTCTCGTTAGAAAGTCTCGCGCTCCAAATATGGCACCTTGTACCATATATGGAATGACCTACAAATTTTCACTACGAAAGAAATAATGTTACAAAGTTTTTAACATGAACTTTAAAAATTCTTTTTTGCTTAATTCTTAATAATACTTACATTTGTTCAGTTTCACCATATTTATTCTTAGTTTGTTGGCTTTTTAAAACTTTTTAAACATATTTTAGATTAGAACGAATAATCATACCCTGCCTCCACTCCGTTCCCGGCAGGGTATGAATTCCATCCCATTGCCGCTAGTGTTGCAAGCCCCGATGTGATCCACATCGGGCACTTTGAGACTGATAAAAATATATTTTTCGGGTATTATCCTTATGTAACTGTATTGTTCTGACAACTATAATCAATATTCAATTCACAAACCTTTCGATTATAATCTTTCATCAACTATTAGTGGTAAAATCCAAGGCAAACACAACACATGTATAATTCTATTCAAATACGCCGCCATGTTTGATTTACCGGAAACCGTGACGAAATGAAAACACCGAACAGGTAGAAATCTAAAATTAGCTGCGATGACGTAGCTCTGAACGACGGACGGAAGATTTCTGACAGATGGTCGTCGTCAGAGCTACGATTCCGTCCATTGCCCGTAGTGTTGCAAAACATCCAGTGGTGAAAATGTTGCATTTCATGTGTGTCATGTATTTTTTTTAATTAAATTCAACAATATCAAAACATTTTTAACGTAAAATGATTATTTATTTACCCACCTCCATGTCTAAATTATGTTTTGAAGCACTTTTGAATGGCTCGCATCTCCGACACGGCTCACTTGGCCGCCATGATGCTTCTCGTTAGTATAAAAGTCTCGCGCTCCAAATATGGCACCTAGTACCATATATGGAATGACCTACAAATTTTCACTACGAAAGAAATAATGTTACCAAGTTTTTAACATGAACTTTAAAAAATTCTTTTTTGCTTAATTCTTAATAATACTTACATTTGTTCAGTTTCACCATATTTATTCTTAGTTTGTTTGGGCTTTTTTAAAACTTTTAAACATATTTTAGATTTCTACCTGTTGGGTGTTTCATTTCGTCACGTGTTTCCGGGTAAATCAAACATGGCGGACGGTATTTGAATTAGAATTATACATTGTGTTGTGTTTGCCTTGGATTTTACCACTAATAGTGAGACTGATGAAATGGATTATATCGAAAGGTTTGTGAATTGAATATTGATCATAGTTGTCAGAACAATACAGTTACATAAGGATAATACCCGAAAAAAATAAATATATTTTTATCAGTCTCAAAGTGCAAACCAACGATGTGGATCAATCGGGGCTTTGCAACACTAGCGGCAAAATGGGATGGAATTTCATACCCTGCCGGGAACGGTAGTGGAGGCAGGGTATGATTATTCGTTCTAATCTAAAATATGTTTAAAAGTTTTAAAAGCCAACAAACTAAGAATAAATCTGGTGAAACTGAAACAAATGTAAGTATTATTAAGAATTAAGCACAAAAAAGAATTTTTAAAGTTCATGTTAAAAACTTTGTAACATTATTTCTTTCGTAATAATGAAAATTTGTAGGTCATTCCATATATGGTACAAGGTGCCATATTTGGAGCGCGAGACTTTCTAACGAGAAGCATCATGGCGGCCAAGTGAGCCGTGCGTGTCGGAGATGCGAGCCATTCAAAAGTGCTTAAAACATAATTTAGGACATGGAGGTGGGTAAATAAATAATCATTTTTACGTTAAAAATGTTTGATATTGTTGAATTTAATTAAAAAATTACATGACACACATGAAATGCAACATTTTCACACGCGCTGGATGTTTTGCAACACTACGGGCATGGGACGGAATCGTAGCTCTGACGACGACCATCTGTCAGAAATCTTCCGTCCGTCGTTCAGAGCTACGTCATCGCAGCTAGGCTCAACTGACTGATAAACACCTCCCACGTGTACCACACGTGTAGTCCGGCCAGCGGTCATCATCGGGGTGATCATGAGAACAACTAGGTTGATGAATGTGACTGCTAAACAGCAATCACAACCTAGATTAGAACGTATAATCATACACTGCACCTCCACTCCGTTCCCCGCAGGGTATGATTTCCATCCCATTGCCGATAAGTGTTTTTCAAGAGCCCCGATGTGGATTCCTCATTGGGCACTTTGGAGGACATGATAAACAATATATTTATTAGGGTAATTCATCCTTATGTAAACTGTATTGTTCTGACAAACCTATGAGCAATATTCAACTTCACCTAACTCCTCTTCGACTTATAGATCCTTTCATCAACTATTAGTGGTAAAATCCTCAACTAGCAAAGCACCAACCACATGTATAATTCTGATTCAAATAATACGGCCGCATGTTTTGATTTACAGGAAAACGTTGACGAACAGAATCACCCAAACAGGTAGACAATCTAAAATTTAAGTTTAATAGCTTTAAAAAAGGCATCAACAAACAAACGAAATAAATAATGGTGAAACTGCCACAATAATGTAAGTATTATTAAGAATTAAGCAAAGCAACAAGAATTTTTAAAATGTATCATGTTTGAAAAACTTGTATCTTTAACATTAATTTCTTTCGTAGTGACAAAAATTGTAGGGTCATTCATTCCATATGATGGTACTAGGTGCCATATTTTTGGATGGCGCGGAGACTTTTCTAACGAGAAGCAATCATGGCGGCCAAGTGAGCCGTGATGTCCGGAGACTGCGAGCCATTCAAAAAGTGCTTCACAAAACATATTTTCTTTTGAGCACCATGGACAGGTAGGGTTAAAGTAAATATATCATATTTACGTAAAAATGAGTCTTTGAATCTATTGTTGAATTTTAATTTAAAAAAAAAATACACTGAAACACACACATGACAATGTCAAATCCTTTTCACCGCTCGGATGTTTTTACAACACTTACGGGCTATGGGACGGAGATTCGATTGCTCTGACGAGACGAACCACTTCTGTCAGAAAGTCTCCGTCCGTCTTTCTGAGCTACGTCAATCGCAGCTAGGCTCAACTGACTGATAAACACCCTCCCACGTGACCCACACGTGTTCTCCAGTCAGTTCTCATTCCGATCAGCGGGTTCCTCGGTGAGAAAAACTAGGTTGATGAATGCGTCTGCTCTAAACAGCACAAACAGACCCAGATATAGAAACGATGGTGTTATTACCCTAGCGTTCCCACTCCCTTCCCGGCTGCTTATAAATTCCACTCCCATTGCCGCTCGTGTTTGCATGAAACAGATTACTGAGTCCCACAAGGGCACTTTGAGATTCCTCAAAATATAATTCGGGTATTATCCTTACTGTATACTGTATTGGTCTGACAACTACAGTTTCAAGTATTCATGAATTCCCGAAAAACAAGTACTTTTTATTCTTTATCAGTCTAAAGTGCCCGATGTGGAGTCACACTCGGATGCTTGCAACACTAGCGGGCAATGGGATACCGGAATTCATGACCCTGCCGGAAACGGAGTGGAGGCATGGTTATTGAATTATTCGTTCTAATCTAAAATATGTTTTTAACAAGTTTTAAAAAGCCAAACAAACTAAGAATAAATATGGTGAAAACTGAACAAATGTAAGTATTATTAAGAATTAAGCAAAAAAGAATTTTTAAAGTTTCATGTTAAAAACTTTGTAACATTATTTCTTTCGTAGTGAAAATTTGTAGGTCATTCCATATATGGTACAAGGTGCCATATTTGGAGCGCGAGACTTTCTAAACGAGGAAGCATCATGGCGGCCAAGTTGAGCCGTGTCGGAGATGGCGAGCCATTCAAAAGTGCTTCAAAACATAATTTAGACATGGAGGTGGGTAAATAAATAATCATTTTACGTTAAAAATGTTTGATATTGTTGAATTTAATTAAAAAATTACAGACACACATGAAATGCAACATTTTCACCGCTGGATTGTTTTCAATGGACGGAATCGTAGCTCTGACGACGACCATCTGTCAGAAATTCTTCCGTCCGTCGTTCAGGCTACGTCATCGCAGCTAGGCTCAACTCAGACTGATAAAACCTCCCACGTGTAACCACACGTGTAGTCCGGCCAGCGGTCATCATCGGGGTGATCATGAGATCAACTAGGTTGCTACTGCTAAACAGCAAACACACCCTAGATTAGAATCGAATAATTATACCCTGCCTCCACTCCGTTCCCGGCAGGGTATGAATTCCATCCCGTTGCCGCTAGTGTTGCAAGCCCCGATGTGATCCACATCGGGCACTCTTTGAGACTGATAAAAATATATTTTTCGGGTATTATCCTTATGTAACTGTATTGTTCTGACAACTATGATCAATATTCAATTCACAAACCTTTCGATTATAATCTTTCATCAACTATTAGTGGTAAAATCCAAGGCAAACACAACACATGTATAATTCTGTTCAAATACGCCGCCATGTTTGATTTACCGGAAACCGTGACGAAATGAAACACCAACAGGAAATCTAAAATATGTTTAAAAGTTTTAAAAAGCCAACAAAACTAAGAATAAATATGGTGAAACTGAACAATGTAAGTATTATTAAGAATTAAGCAAAAAAGAATTTTTAAAGTTCATGTCAAAAACTTTGTAACATTTATTTCTTTCGTAGTGAAAATTTGTAGGTCATTCCATATATGGTACTAGGTGCCATATTTGGAGCGCGAGACTTTCTAACGAGAAGCATCATGGCGGCCAAGTGAGCCGTGTCGGAGATGTGAGCCATTCAAAAGTGCTTCAAAACATAATTTAGACATGGAGGTGGGTAAATAAATAATCATTTTATGTTAAAAATGTTTGATATTGTTGAATTTTAATTAAAAAAATTACATGACACACATGAAATGCAACATTTTCACCGCTGGATGTTTTGCAACACTACGGGCAATGGGACGGAATCGTAGCTCTGACGACGACCATCTGTCAGAAATCTTCCGTACGTCTCGTTCAGATAGATGCATAGATAATAGCTAAACATCTTCATCATATATCTGAATAAAAGCTAAACCACTTCATCAGATATCTGGATAAAAGCTAAACATCTTCATCAGATATCGTGGATAAAAGCTAAACATCTTCATCAGTATATCTGGATAAAAGCTAAAACATCTTCATCAGATATCTGGGAAAGCTTAACATCTTCATCAGATATCTGAATCAAAGCTAAACATCTTCATCAGATATCTGAATTAAAAGCTAAACCACTTCATCAGATATCTGGATTAAAAGCTAGAACGAATAATTATACCTGCCTCCACTCCGGTTTCCCGGCAGGGTATGAATTCCATCCCGTTGCCGCTAGTGTTGCAAGCCCCGATGTGACTCCACATCGGGCACTTTGAGACTGATAAAAATATATTTTTCGGGTATTATCCTTATGTAACTGTATTGTTCTGACAACTATGATCAATATTCAATTCACAAACCTTTCGATTATAATCTTTCATCAACTATTAGTGGTAAAATCCAAGGCAAACACAACACATGTATAATTTCTGTTAAAATACGCCGCCATGTTTGATTTACCGGAAACCGTGACGAAATGAAACACTCAACAGGTAGAAAAAAATATGTTTAAAAGTTTTAAAAAGCCAACAAACTAAGAATAAATATGGTGAAACTGACACAGATGTAAGTATTATTAAGAAATTAAGCAAAAAAGAATTTTTAAAGTTCATGTTAAAAACTTTGTAACATTTATTTCTTTTCGTAGTGAAAATTTGTAGGTCATTCCATATATGGTACTAGGTGCCATATTTGGAGCGCGCGAGACTTTCTAACGAGAAGCATCATGGCGGCCAAGTGAGCCGTGTCGGAGATGCGAGCCATTCAAAAGTGCTTCAAAACATAATTTAGACATGGAGGTGGGTAAATAAATAATCATTTTACGTTTAAAAATGTTTGATATTGTTGAATTTAATTAAAAAATTACATGACACACATGAAATGCAACATTTTCACCGCTGGATGTTTTGCAACACTACGGGCAATGGGACGGAATCGTAGCTCTGACGACGACCATCTGTCAGAAATCTTCCGTCCGTCGTTCAGAGCTACGTCATCGTGTTTTCAGCACGGATCATGAGAATATAGGTTGATGACGTAGTCTGCACTGCAAACAGCAAACATGTGGCCTAGATTAGAACGGCAATATGTCAAACTTCAGAAACATTTTGTACCAAAGTTAAAAACCATAATATTTACCCCGATGTGATCACAAGGAAATTTGAGATGAATATAAAATAAATTAAACAATGTTATTGCATCCTTGATATGTATCTGTCAAAACAATATAATTTACCCGAAACATGATTTTTTATATAGTCATATTGTTGTGCTATGTACATTCCAAACTTGAACATGACTTTAAACACCATTCATAAATTGCAATGGCGAAGCTCTAATCTTTTTACAAGCTAGATAAATGAATTCAAATTTCATAGAAAGGAAACATTGGAAATGTATAACTTATAATCGGTTCAAAATCTAAAATTTTTAAAAAGTTATTTTTAAAAGCCACAAACTAAGAATAAATATGGTGAAACTGAAACAAATTTAGTATTATTACAGAATTAAGACAAAAAAGAATTTTTAAAGTTCATGTAAAAACTTTGTACATTATTTCATTTCGTAGTGAAAAACATTTGTAGGTCATTCCATATTGTTAGTACAAGTTGTAGGTGCCATATTTTTGGAGCGCGAGCGAGACTTTCTAACGAGATCTAAAGAGGCATCATGGCGGCCAAGTGAGCCGTGTCGGAGTATGCGAGCCATTCAAAAGTGCTTCAAAACATAATTTAGACATGGAGGTGGGTAAATAAATAATCATTTTACGTTAAAAAATGTTTGATATTGTTGAATTTAATTAAAAAATTACATGACACACATGAAAAGTTGCAACATTTTCACCGCTGGATGTTTTGGCAACACTACGGGCAATGGGACGGAATCGTAGCTCTTGACGACGACCATCTGGTCGGAAATCTTCCGTCGTCGCTCAGAGCTACGTCATCGAGCTATGCTAGCTCAACTGACTGATAAACACCTCCCACGTGTAGACACACGGTGTAGTCCGGCCAGCGGTCATAATCATTCGGGCGTGGATCTATGATGAGATAAACAACTAGGTTGTTGAATGTGACTGTAAACAAATCATCACCCTAGATTTAGCTACATCCTGCCTGCCCCGTTCCCGGCAGGGTATGAATTCCATCCATTGCCGCTAGTGTTGCAAGCCCCGATGTGATCCACATCGGGCACTTTGAGACTGATAAAAATATATTTTTTTCGGGTATTATCCTTATGTAACTGTATTGTTCTGACAACTATGATCAATATTCAATTCACAAACCTTTCGATTATAATCTTTCATCAACTATTAGTGGTAAAATCCAAAGGCATGAAACACAACACATGTATAATTCTATTCAAATACGCCGCCATGTTTGATTTACCGGAGGAAACCGTGGACGAAATGAAAACACCCAACAAGTAGAAATCTAAAATATGTCTTTTAAAAGTGTTTTTAAAAAGCCAACAAACTAAGAATAAATATGGTGAAACTGAACAAATGTAAGTATTATTAAGAATTAAGCATCTCAAAAAGAATTTTTAAAGTTCATGTTAAAAAAACTTTGGTAACATTATTTCTTTCGTAGTGAAAATTTGTAGGTCATTTCCATATATGGTACTAGGTGCCATATTTGGAGCGCGAGATCTTTCTAAACGTGAGAAGCATCATGGCGGCCAAGTGTGAGCCGTGTCGGAGATGCGAGCCATTCAAAAGTGCTTCAAACATAATTTTAGACATGGAGGTGGGTAAATAAATAATCATTTTACGTTAAAAAATGTTTGATATTGTTGAATTTAATTAAAAAATTTACATGACACACAATGAAATGCAACATTTTCACCGCTGGATGTTTTGCAACACTACGGGCAATGGGACGGAATCGTTAGCTCTTACGTAACGACCATCTGTCAGAAATCTTGTGAGTCCGGTCGTTAAGACATACGTCATCATTCGGCTCAAGAAAACTTATTTAGGACCCAATAGGGCTAAACATGTATAAAACTTTCCTACATATTGTATGAAAAGACATCTACAAAGGTAAAATTCCAGTGATGATCATAATGTGTAATTGATCATGAGGATTCGATAGAAAATTTACAGATCGAAGTTGCATACCAAAAGTATAATACAGATTTGGGTTAAACAATAAATCAAAGCCTCAGTTTACGTTCAAGGCCGTAGGTCAAGATTTGTCAATTTTATCCCAATTCAGTAGTTTATGATGTGCCTAGAATGAATTTGTCGATCCACATGGTTATGACGTTCATCTCAGTTTTAAAATATTGTATATTTTCTATGAATAGTATTCATGCCTGACATTAACAATTCAATGCCTACATTCAATTCACAAAAGCTTTAGGAATTTATTGTTATACAATCATTAGTGGGAACAAATTGTCAAAATAACACGAGTCAATTGGGAGTAAACATTGCTCATTTTGTTTTCAGAAATTAAACTGTGAGTAATGATTGATAGATTATGAGTTGATTATCCATTGATTACACCATTTAGGTAAACTTGTCATAATGTTATACAGATTCATAGGAGGTAAACTTCACATATGTCAAATTCGATGTATACAATTTCATTTTTATAGGAGAGACATTAAAACTTGTAAGATTGATACAAATTTAATCGGTATTGTTTCAATTGATTTTGTTTATACATCTTCAGTGGTGTTTCCATTGAAAACTTTTCATATTTTATACAGATTCATAGGAGGTAAACTTGTCATATTGTTATACAGATCAGATTGGGGTAAACTTGTCATATTGTTATACAGATTCATATAGGTTATACACTGTCATAGATTGTTATACAGATTCATAGGATATTGTCATATTTTTATACAGATTCATAGGGTGTAAACTTGTCATATTTGTTATACAGATTAAGATAGGGTGTATGTAAACTACATAATGTACCATAATGTGTAACAGATTCATAGGAGTTAGGTAAACTTGTCATATTGTTATACAGATTCATAGGAGGTTAACTTATCATGGTTATCAGATTCATTGGGGTACCTTGTCATATTGTTATACAGATCATAGGAGGTGATTGTTATACAATTTCATAGGAGGTAAACTTGTCATATTGTGTAATAACAGATTCATAGGAGGTATACTTGTCTTACATGTTTATTACAGATTCATAGGAGGTAAACTTGTCTTTTGTTATTGTTTTATAGGAGGTAACTTGTCATATTGTTATACAGATTCATAGGAGTGTAAACTTGTCATATTAGTTTATACAGATTCATAGGAGGTAAACTTGTCATATTGTTATACAGATTTAAAGGGTTGTAAATGTTTTGATTTCATAGGGAGGGAAATTGGATTATAGATTCATACAAAAACTTGTCATAAACATTCATAAACTTGCATATTGTTATACAGATACTAGATGCATACTTGATGGAATTCATAGAAGGTAAACTTGTCATATTGTTATACAGATTCATAGGGTGTAAACTTGTCATATTGTTATACAGATTCATAGGAGGTAAACTTGTCATATTGTTATACAGATTCATAGGAGGTAAACTTGTCATATTGTTATACAGTAGCGCTTAAATGCCTTGCATAGGATTTGTCATATTGTTATACAGATAAGGATGTAAACTTGTCATATTGTTATACAGATTCATAGGGTGTAAACTTGTCATATTGTTATACAGATTCATAGGGTGTAAACTTGTCATATTGTTATACAGATTCATACTTGTCATTGTTATTCAGATTCAAACTTGGATATTGTATACCCAATTGTAAACTTGTCACTTGTACAGATATTGGTTATATGCAGATTCATAGGAGTGTAAACTTGTCATATTGTTATACAGATTCATAGTGTAAACCTTGTCATATTGTTATACAGATTCATAGGGGTAAACTTGTCATATTGTTAACAGCAAAGTGTTAATTGTGTCATATTGTTATACAGATTCATAGGGTGTAAACTTGTCATATTGTTATACAGATTCATAGGAGGTAAACTTGTCATATTGTTATACAGATTCATAGGAGGTAAACTTGTCATATTGTTATACAGATTCATAGGAGGTAAACTTGTCATATTGTTATACAGATTCATAGGAGGAAAAATCGTTTTGTCATATTTTATTACAGATTGTCATAGGTGTGTAAATTTAATGTCATAATTGTCATATACAGATTCATAGGAGGTAAACTTGTATATTGTTATACAGATCTCTTTCAAACTTGTAACATGAATTTATTTTATACATGATAAATGTACTTTCTACAATTGCGCATTACTATTTTGTCAGTGCGAAGGTTTGAAACCATTGTTATACAATCCATTATGCTTATCATAGAGATTGGCATAAAATTTGCCGATTTTTACGATGGCATGGGTAAACTTTGTACCTTGTAAATGTTTGTCCCTAGGGGCTTTTAGATAAATCAATACTATCCTGTTCGTTATACAGCATTTAACATAATAACTTTAATATGTCATATAAATGGGAGAATTTAGTAATTTTCAGATGTGTGAGTAAATTTTTGGAAAGAAATAAATATTATTTTGTTACTACGTTTTAGAAAGTTACAAAATGCACTTCCGGTTTTGATATGCCTGATTTTCGAATAAACCCCCTAAAGGTAAAACTTGCTCATTTTTAATACTTTCAAAAATCATATTAAATAACAGTTTCAATTGGAAAAAACTGATCAGATCAAGCCATCTTGATATAATGTTTAAATTTGTGTTGATGCAAAAATATTCATGTTTAAAAGAATATTTAGAACAAATTAGCCAAGTGAAATCATGCTGACAAACTGGAGGTTACACCAGACCTGTGAGGTCATTTACTTGTAATCATTTTGGAGACAAAGAAGTGAGGTCTATAATTTAACGAGACATATTTTGTTAAATTTTGATTTTAAAGTTTGTAATACCTTTATCGGTTTTCAAGGGGCTAAACCATTTATTATGGAGGTGACATTTTGATTTTTTCGGAAAATATTTTTATCTATTTGGATATTTTGAATAATTGTTTTATTAATCCAAACAACAGGTAAACATAGCTGGTCATCAGTGGTATCAATTTCAAACAGGTAAATATCAGATATTTTCATATAACGAATTCTGCTTTTTTTGTAACCTCGTTGACCTGTTCTCGCCGATCTCACCCAAGTTTACCCGAGCCGGAGTATAAACCCGAGCTAAGGGCAGACAACTCTCCGACCCAAGCTTTTTATAATGACTGAAAGTTATGTAAAATGCACACGTTATTTATTATTACAATATTGTATAATTTAATTAATGATAGCGGTTTATGCTATATGTTATATTAATATTTGAATTTTAAATTAAATGACATGTAGTACAAAAGGTTGACTAAATTCAAATGAAAAATAATTAGATAATTAACTTTGCATGAAATGACACTTAACACAGTTATCATGATATTGTTAGACATATTTGTAATTTCAATGTAATGTTATATTGAGGTTTGATAGTGAAAGCCACATAATATCAAAATTTTTTTTAAAACTATGTCAGATAAGGTCTCTGAGAAGTGGAGTGAAACCATTTGTAGATATTTCCAAATTGTTAATTTTCAAGGGAGATATGTACGATTATGTTGTTGAGGAAATACATAATGTCCTATATAGGTTGGTGGGTACTCAGTTGAATTAGGTATATGTAACAAGTACAAAACGACAAGGTATTACCAAATCCTAATATAGCCGTGAAGGTTACGAATAGTTTGATCAAATTCTTTAAATTTGGAAAGTCGCCATCCTTAAAAATAGTCAGTTTTGTCATTTTACACCAAATCTTCAAAATTTTATAGCAAATGAGATAAAAAAAGGGTATTATTAATGGGGCGCAGAAACATCATGTATATATGTATTCTGATTAGGAGTAAGAGAATGCACTTACATACCAGCTGATTTTAAAGGGCTATACAAGACACAACGTGTTACGACAATTCTTCCCGAAACAGTCGCACAATTTTCGGATGCCGTTTAACATGTTAATGTTAAAAAGTCACAATTAGTTTTATGGAAAATGGGATTATAATATTTTAATCCCCTGATAAGTATAAAAACTTTGTGGTAATGTTAACATCGTTACAATTGTGTTTATGTTTGACATTTTAAAGAATACAATTTTTTAATATTAGCTATTAATGGTATGCATCAACAGGACAAAGATATCTGTTAATTGAGATGTCGAAACTGGCAATGTTAAATGCATATTTTACCAAATGCACAAAACTGCAATCCGCCAAGTTTACTTTGGAAAACAACTATGGGGTTTGTGCAATTCCGGATTTGCTAATCGTTAATTTAGTTGAAAGTTTCGTATTCAATTACCAGTCGGGTTAAACGGTTAAACAGAAGTTATTGTTCATTCGACTTAATAAATTGTATGAGTTTGACCGCTCCTTTAAAATATGGAGTTAATATTTTTTAATTACAGTTTTGCAATTAGCCCATTTTCTAAGTGAAGTTCGAATAGAAAACACCAAAAATATTGTACTTGCCTGGTAGAACTGCTGTCACCGTCGCAGAGCTCGGAAACATTGTTACTTGAAGAATGGCTAAATGTATTTTACATGTACTATAAAAAGCTGATAGGAATATCGGAGAGTTGTCTACCCCCTTAGCTCGGACTCGGCTCGGGTAGTTGAGATAGCGTACAGGTCAAACGAGGTTATACTACAAAAGCAGTAAGTTATATCGATTATGAAAATAATTTGAATATTAAATGAATTTTATACTTATCTCATTCGGACTAATATCATCCTTGTATATATGGGATTAAAAGATTAAATTCTCCATATACAGTTTTATTCCTCGGCGAAGAGGTAAATGCACGTATCTCGTTATCTCATTTGTGATCAATTTGTAAGGCAATCCGTGGAAAAAGTCATGCTCTTCAATTGGCTTTATGGTGCTACTCCATATTTATTGAACCAAGAGATTCTGACAGAAGTCGATTAATGGGACATAGCCAAATTCCTTCATAAAAGCCACATTAATCAAGCTGACAATGGTTCAGCCCCACTCATTCTGTAATGAGATCGCGTACATCATAATAAATTATCGATCCTGTTCCACTATCAGTTTAATGCCTCAAATTGAAAGACTATGAACATTCACTGTTTTAGAATCGGACCAGTCGTATTATCTGGAAATCGATATGCATGTATAACCATGTTTATTTCATGTTTGTGTCATCGGAAAAGTTGAATGGATGTATCTGTATTAATTTTGCCCGGTCTGGATTTAGTCTCAATCAGATTTCTGTACTTAATTTTCAATTAGTGCCAATAAGGATTTTATATATGACATATCTAAATTAAATTACAAAACATGGAAATGTATGAACATTCGTATTGTATTTAATCCGGTGAGAAGAGTCTGAATTTTAAAATGATACAGGATGAATAATTAATCACTCGACGGGTCTGAAAAATACAATTGATCACGACGGACTATAACGACGGCGCCTCGGTTCTGTACAAACAGTGGATTCGGGCCAGGGTCAAGAGTACCTACTTTAAAATGCTGAATAATTTTGGGTTAAAAATCAATCGCGACATCTCGGAGTAATTTCCGTGAATCGTCGGAAATATATCACCTCGAGTGCATGCATGGAGGGGCACGTGGTATGTTCACGTTGGTATGTACGTCATATTCCAAAATGGCTGCGCCCATGTATTGGCATGGAATCAACACGAAGGAAAGCACTACGTTTTTGTTTGATGTGTTCTAGCACAACAATGCGTCCGTATAATGTACTAAACCAGAAATACAAATCTGAAGATGTTTGTGATAAACTAGAGATGGGACATGCAGTTCCTAAGACCACGCGAAAAAGGTGAATATATGCGATTCTTGTTTGAATTAAAAACTGAAGAATGAAGTATAATTAGGCCTATTTTGTTAAGAGTTCTGTTTTAAATATGCAGTTCGTGTACACTATATAGTATATACAGAGATGTTTATGCTATTATTAGTTTAGTTTAGTGCTTGTAATTTATCTATGTACATGTATCAATGTAAGTGATTGAAAAGACAAATAAATTGATATTGCATGTTGATGTTTGTTTTTTTTTTCAGAAGGAGAGAATTTATTTCACAATCACAAAGACGGCATAGAAATGAGATCGTATATTCCTTGGGTGATCCGGTGATCCATATGCACTTAACAGAGGAATAACAGTATGGCACACAGAAAGTAGCAGTAGATCTACCACTTCAAAATGATTATGTAAATTTTATATCCATGGTATATCTGTATTGCATTAATGCACAAGATAAAAATATCTTCTTGTTTTGATAAATATATTATGTAAATGAATTATAAGCGAATGAAGTAGAGCCATGACAGAGATACAATTATGCTGTTACAGTATATATAGTTATATAATATTGTATGTGAATATCTTCATTTTATTCAATTATAATACTGCATCATGTATTCCTAAGAGTAAGATACATGCAACACAATACCTGAACAAAACATATATGCACAGGGGTTTGACATTCTGCCAAAAATATATACATGTATATATATGTACTGCATTGTATGTATTATTGCGTGCATGTATGGAACATTTATAAGTTCACATTATTTTTTATTCAATCTTCAAGTCTAATACTGTTTTGATATCTGGATCATCACAAAATGTAACTTACCTATAGCCTAGGTACAATTATTATGTTTCAAATACTGTTGATGGTATTTGTGTTTTGCAGGCCTATAAAGATTGACATATGGAAAGGCCATTACTTATCACTTCAAAATATGGGATGTCAAAGATGCACCATGTATGCAGTCATCAAAACTAAGAGGAGACATTACCTTATCCAGCGAAACATGAATACAGCATAATGGAGGAGATTCTGAATGTACATGAATGCCTATATAGATGTGCATGTATATATTGTCTCTTGAAAAGGTGTCAGCAAATCTTCATTTTTTTCCATTACATATTATTTTCTTAACAAGCATTTGATATGATCTGAGCCTCTGAGGACAGTTAAGTGATTAAAATGTCTGGTTTAGGTTTTAATGACTAAGTCAGAAATATTTTGAATTGTCATAATAAGATCACTTGCTTGATCAAGAACAGCTATAGTTTTCCCCAAGTTTGTCTATTTTGTAGATATTTGCTTCCATTAATATTACAAATACATACTACTTAATATGAAAAAAAGCATGACAATTCTTTGTGACGAAGAAGTGTAAGGTGCAATGCAACAGTAAAATATACAGCTTGAAATATTTATGCTTTTACTGATCAATAGTTTACCAGTATTTGATTTTCTCGTTCCAGGAAAAGTTATCAAAAGATACCACTGAATACCATGAGAGCAGTTTGTTTTGGATGTGACCGCACATAGCATAAGATAAATGGAAAAGACACAAGTTTAAGGCGTTCTGGAATCCCTTGTCATCGCAACAACCTTTTAATACACCTGTGTGTCCAATTCGAAAAAGTGGCCCTACCAATCTTGGATATTGTAGAATAACTGTCACTAAAACATATACCAGTTCATCAGACTTTTTAGTAACCTAATTGACTTTGAGATTTCACTATTGAATAGAACATCAATTGCCAAATTGATAAGTAAATAAATAGAAAAAGTATTAAAATCAAAGATTCTGATTTCTTTAAAGGTAATTTAGCATACAGGGTACAACCTACTTAATAATATATGGAAAATCAAAAATATTTACTTTTCTTGTCCAAGTGTTTTCATTTGATAATATGTACAGTATGTATAGTTTCCCTTCAAGCCAAGTACTGGTATACATGTAAAAAAAGACATTAAAATTATGTATTTAGTAATAAATAGCTGTGGTATTACAGTATGTGATTTAAGTACTTATTACCCAGTACTCCTGTGTATTCTTTAGAGAAAAAAACCCAACAAACTACAAGACATTCTATTGGAGCTGCAGTGCATGTGAATGGGTGCATGGTTAAGATATGACAAAATACAACAAGACACTCAATGTCACAGAGTTTGAATCCCATTTGTGGCAGTTTTCCTGTATTAATGCTGGTTTGTTTGTGTTTTTCTCTAGGTACTCCAGATTTCTTCGATTCTGGCTATTAAACATGCTAATCAAACCACACCAAACAACAAAGTATCTGTTTTCTTTTTCACACTCACCAAAAACATCCTAACCAAAGACCTAGAGTCAGAATTCATTATTAAAATCAAAATAGTTCTTTTATCCCTAATGACTTCCTACTTTTCTTGCATCAAGATACATTGGAACCCAGGTATAATGAAATTCTCACCAGAGAATGGAGTACAAATTGTAGCTAACACATGTGTATGTACATTCTGTACATGGAAATCATTCCAATATGATTTGAAACAATAAAATAGTTTAGCATCAGCATTTCTTTCAATATTTGATATATAGATGTTTCAACATTTGAGATATAGATGTTGATTATTGTAAATTCTGCCTTAGCACAGTCTTTGTATAAAGACCACCTGCTTATAATTTTTAAACCACTTTTAAGTGTCTAAAATGGATGTTTATAACACAATTTGGTCTGTGTATAAAGTGTAAAGATCTATATTATAGAAAAGTTTGACTATAGTTATCAAATGCACACAAAAACACAGTACATCAGATGTGTCCTCTAGTAAATAGATTACTTTTACATTTAAAAATTTTGAGGCAGAGTGGTCAAGGTGTTCCAACAGTACCACTACTCCTTCACCTCTGGGTTTCAAGTTTGAACCCTAATAGGAAAGCTACCAAAGTACTGATCATCGGTTTATTGAGGATAATTCAGCTTCCTCCAACTAAACATGGTACAAGGTAATCTC
>NW_027188222.1:0-32148 GCF_041381155.1 Argopecten irradians
AATATGATTTCTCAACGATCTGATTGGAAAGTTTCTACTTTACATACCACGACTCGTGAAATTGACCTATAGACATAATGAGACAATACATATGTTATATTAATTTCCAGTTACATGGAAATGCATATGTAAGTATCGGAAGCTAGCCCTTCCCGTGTGGTTCGAATCAGTGTCTAGGTAATTAGATGTACATATATACCAAACGACATCTTATATCAGAAAGGGTGGAGGAAAATTAATTTGACATTGGTACTGTATGTAGCTGAATACAAAAGAATAATAAACTACATTGGATGAAATTACGGATTTAATCAAATATATCAAAGTATTATTAGAGAATGATAGTAAATGTTTTGACTAATTATATATTTTCTACAAAATTTATATAACTGTATCAAATATCAAAGGCAATCCCTCGACTTTCATCGCGAACAACAAACAACTGTATTTTTATGGTTGTACCTTATACGCGTAGCTTTATTCCTTGATTAAGACTTGATGTTGCGTCCCCTTCGAAGGTACGCCAAACTAATTAAAGGCTAATTAAATAAAAATACAAATCACGTACAACGCGCATTAGTAAACAATATCAATACAATACACGACATAAATGATTCCTGTGAGTAGCCCCTTCATACATACCAGTCAGGTGATACCCTTCATGTTGTAGCATTGGTTGCAAAATAGCAGTAGTTAGTCAGAAATAGTTCGGTAACAATATTTGATGTAACTGTAGTTTTTGTAATTAAATGATGTTTAAATAGTCTTAAAATCCCCATGAACCCATTTATAAATATGATATTTAATTGAAAAATATTTTATTGTCTGATGTTAAAGATAATCGGAATTTGGCAACAGGCAACACGCCTATACACGCCCTCTCCTTACATATTAACAGTACATACAAATCAATATATATATACATAAATAATGTCATTTGCTATTTGATCTAATGATGATGATATCCTAAAACATCAAGCTAGATATTGATAAACATTATATACAAAATGTCTCCTAGTTTATATTATTACAAATAGAAAGTTTTTTACAAGATATTCAACGAATTCAACGAAACCAATTCAACAAAATTCAACGAAAATCTATTGGTATCCCTGACAAAGCACTGAACTTTATCCAATATAGCTTTATTAACATTAATATCGTGTCTTTAGAGCCATGTAAAAATGTTTGTGTTGTCAGTGGTATATCATTGTCAAGTTCTAAGATAGAATTATAAAAATGTGAAAGAGATAAACTGAACGTTAATCCCTACTTCAACAACTAGGGTGAACAAATGATAGAACATCAATAGTAATTCTGTTTACCACTTATTATCAGCTTTCGGTTTACTATACTAACTTACATTAGGCGATTGTTTTAGTCTAGAGTCTTATAATTAGAGCAGGACGAACCCAAGTGACAGAGCCTACACAGAAGCGTGTTCAGGATGGCGAGCGCGAGCGCGAACGCATCAGCGCTCCTCGGAAGATATGTAGATAGTTTCTGCTATTCATAGCCGCTATGAAAATTAGAAAAATACATTCAATCCATTTATTTACATTAGAATAATTTATGAAAATACAAATTATTGAAATGCCATTATATTATATTTAAAATTGTGACACTAATATACATGTGCGACGAGAAACGAGATTAATGGAACAGCTTGATGAAAAAGTCGTTCCACAACGTCACGTTTTCAAGCTTCCGCCTTCCGGTCGAAGAATTGACTTATTACAGTAAACCTTAGTTGATTATATATCAAGAAACAACACATTAAAGATTATACATTAAAATATTGTGGAGGACTATTTTTTATTGATATGAAACTGGCGTAATGTTTGAAATCAGCTGATCGATGCACGAGAATCGTTGTATTCATAGTGTATTCATTGTGTTTTCATAGGCAAATGTTTGTTTTCTTCAGTTGGTTGATTCAGTTACGAAACACTCAGCATGTACAGTAAATATACAATTGTACATACAACCCCGAGGTAATAGATGATTGTCCTGCTGTTCCAGTATCCTTTTCAATGTATTATATATCTGTAAGCAGTATAACGTCTCTATATGAACTTTTGCCCAGTAATAAAATGTTGCTTCATTTGTCTCTATCATAGCTGTACCAATTGTTTTGCACCATTCTAACGATGGTTACCTCCTGTAACTAGAGCCGAAGAATGTGATTGATTCCTGTGATATTATACATGATAAGTCCACCATAAATCTATCTTCGTCGTGTCCGGTATATTTTTGTTGTTTGACAGGTGAACTTAGTATAGTGTTATCGTATCAGGATACAGTATAATGTAACACCTAATCTTAGTACTAATTCAGGGAGCAAACAAGTTTTAATATCACTCCTATTCGTCAGAACAAACATTTGATAATTAGCAGTAGAAAGTTATTTCATCTAATGCAATCTAGTGAGCATATTAGGAACCACAACAAAAACAATTTGTCATCAACAATAATATCAAAATACAATGTACCACTCTTCACTCTTTAGAGTTTTGACGCCTCTTTAATTGTAAATAGAAAATAAAAATTCGTTATCTTGAACATTTGTATTTTGAGGCAACCTTCCTACATTGAATTTCACATTGAAAGCAAATGATTTTTTCATCCTATATTTACTTCCATAATGTACACAGGGAGTTTTAGACGTACCCCGGATAGAACATAAATAAGTCATACTCCATTAATTACAGCTCCTAAAACTATGACAACATCTGCTTTCATTACATTAATACCATTTCCTTTAGAGTATTTATTTACCTAAAGTAATAGTTGTTCTTTGAATTCGCAGTTTATCTGATCAATTTTCTATACGAATGTGTTCTGTTACACCACTACGAGAGAGATATTGCAGTCCCCTTGACCATTTACTCTCAAATAATGACCATTTTAATTTTATAAATATGATGTAAATGTTGTATTGAAATATTCTAATTTTTTGTATACTGTTCGCTGGTTTCTATTTCACTCTTACTACGTGGTTACTTATATCTCTCTGCCATTTATATATGTTAAATCAGATCAGGGCAGAATATAACCCCAGGTATCAATCTCTAATGTATTCTGAGACCCATACCTCTAATCTCTCTGTGTCAATGACATCTTATATAAAACGTCTGGTATCTCTAATGTATTCTTTAATCTCTCTGTGTCAATGACATCTTATATAAAACGTCTGGTATCTCTAATCTCTAGTTAATCTCTCTGTGTCAATGACATCTTATATAAAACGTCTGGTATCTCTAATCTTTAGTCTCTCAGTGTCAATGACATCTTATATAAAACGTCTGGTATCTCTAATCTCTAGTCTCTCAGTGTCAATGACATCTTATAGAAAACGTCTGTATCTCTAATCTCTAGTCTCTCAGTGTCAATGACATCTTATATAAAACGTCTGGTATCTCTAATGTATCTCTAGTCTCTCAGTGTCAATGACATCTTATATAAAACGTCTGGTATCTCTAATCTCTAGTCTCTCAGTGTCAATGACATCTTATATAAAAACGTCTGGTATCTCTAATGTATTCTTTAATCTCTCTGTGTCAATGACATCTTATATAAAACGTCTGGTATCTCTGTAATCTCTAGTCTCTCAGTGTCAATGACATCTTATATAAAACGTCTGGTATCTCTAATGTATTCTTTAATCTCTCTGTGTCAATGACATCTTATATAAAACGTCTGGTATCTCTAATCTCTAGTCTCTCAGTGTCAATGACATCTTATATAAAACGTCTGGTATCTCTAATCTCTAGTCTCTCAGTGTCAATGACATCTTATATAAAACGTCTGGTATCTCTAATGTATTCTTTAATCTCTCTGTGTCAATGACATCTTATATAAAACGTCTGGTATCTCTAATCTCTAGTCTCTCAGTGTCAATGACATCTTATATAAAATGTCTGGTATCTCTAATCTCTAGTCTCTCTGTGTCAATGACATCTTATATAAAACGTCTGGTATCTCTAATCTCTAGTCTCTCAGTGTCAATGACATCTTTATATAAAACGTCTGGTATCTCTAATCTCTAGTCTCTCAGTGTCAATGACATCTTATATAAAACGTCTGGTATCTCTAATCTCTAGTCTCTCAGTGTCAATGACATCTTATATAAAACGTCTGGTATCTCTAATCTCTAGTCTCTCAGTGTCAATGACATCTTATATAAAACGTCTGGTATCTCTAATCTCTAGTCTCTCAGTGTCAATGACATCTTATATAAAACGTCTGGTATCTCTAATGTATTCTTTAATCTCTCAGTGTCAATGACATCTTATATAAAACGTCTGGTATCTCTAATGTATTCTTTAATCTCTCTGTGTCAATGACATCTTATATAAAACGTCTGGTATCTCTAATCTCTAGTCTCTCAGTGTCAATGACATCTTATATAAAACGTCTGGTATCTCTAATCTCTAGTCTCTCAGTGTCAATGACATCTTATATAAAACGTCTGGTATCTCTAATCTCTAGTCTCTCAGTGTCAATACATCTTATATAAAACGTCTGGTATCTCTAATCTCTAGTCTCTCAGTGTCAATGACATCTTATATAAAACGTCTGGTATCTCTAATCTCTAGTCTCTCAGTGTCAATGACATCTTATATAAAACGTCTGGTATCTCTAATCTCTAGTCTCTCAGTGTCAATGACATCTTATATAAAACGTCTGGTATCTCTAATCTCTAGTCTCTCAGTGTCAATGACATCTTATATAAAACGTCTGGTATCTCTAATCCCTAGTCTCTCAGTGTCAATGACATCTTATAGAAAACGTCTGGTATCTCTAATCTCTAGTCTCTCAGTGTCAATGACATCTTATATCAAACGTCTGGTATCTCTAATGTAATCTTTAATCTCTCTGTGTCAATGGCATCTTATATAAAACGTCTGGTATCTCTAATGTATTCTCTAATCTCTCAGTGTCAATGACATCTTATATAAAACGTCTGGTATCTCTAATCTCTAATCTCTCAGTGTCAATGACATCTTATATAAAACGTCTGGTATCTCTAATCTCTAGTCTCTCAGTGTCAATGACATCTTATATAAAACGTCTGGTATCTCTAATCTCTAGTCTCTCAGTGTCAATGACATCTTATATAAAACGTCTGGTATCTCTAATCTCTAGTCTCTCAGTGTCAATGACATCTTATATAAAACGTCTGGTATCTCTAATCTCTAGTCTCTCAGTGTCAATGACATCTTATATAAAACGTCTGGTATCTCTAATCTCTAGTCTCTCAGTGTCAATGACATCTTATATAAAACGTCTGGTATCTCTAATCTCTAGTCTCTCAGTGTCAATGACATCTTATATAAAACGTCTGGTATCTCTAATGTATTCTTTAATCTCTCAGTGTCAATGACATCTTATATAAAACGTCTGGTATCTCTAATCTCTAGTCTCTCAGTGTCAATGACATCTTATATAAAACGTCTGGTATCTCTAATCTCTAGTCTCTCAGTGTCAATGACATCTTATATAAAACGTCTGGTATCTCTAATCTCTATCTCTCAGTGTCAATGACATCTTATATAAAACGTCTGGTATCTCTAATCTCTAGTCTCTCAGTGTCAATGACATCTTATATAAAACGTCTGGTATCTCTAATCTCTAGTCTCTCAGTGTCAATGACATCTTATATAAAATGTCTGGTATCTCTAATCTCTAGTCTCTCAGTGTCAATGACATCTTATATAAAACGTCTGGTATCTCTAATCTCTAGTCTCTCAGTGTCAATGACATCTTATATCAAACGTCTGGTATCTCTAATCTCTAGTCTCTCAGTGTCAATGACATCTTATATAAAACGTCTGGTATCTCTAATGTTATTCTTTAGTCTCTCAGTGTCAATGACATCTTATATAAAACGTCTGGTATCTCTATGTATTCTCTAATCTCTCAGTGTCAATGACATCTTTATATAAAACGTCTGGTATCTCTAATCTCTAGTCTCTCAGTGTCAATGACATCTTATATAAAACGTCTGGTATCTCTAATCTCTAGTCTCTCAGTGTCAATGACATCTTATATAAAATGTCTGGTATCTCTAATCTCTAGTCTCTCAGTGTCAATGACATCTTATATAAAACGTCTGGTATCTCTAATCTCTAGTCTCTCAGTGTCAATGACATCTTATATAAAACGTCTGGTATCTCTAATCTCTAGTCTCTCAGTGTCAATGACATCTTATATAAAAACGTCTGGTATCTCTAATCTCTAGTCTCTCAGTGTCAATGACATCTTATATAAAACGTCTGGTATCTCTAATCTCTAGTCTCTCAGTGTCAATGACATCTTATATAAAACGTCTGGTATCTCTAATCTCTAGTCTCTCAGTGTCAATGACATCTTATATAAAACGTCTGGTATCTCTAAATCTCTAGTCTCTCAGTGTCAATGACATCTTATATAAAACGTCTGGTATCTCTAATCTCTAGTCTCTCAGTGTCAATGACATCTTATATAAAACGTCTGGTATCTCTAATCTCTAGTCTCTCAGTGTCAATGACATCTTATATAAAACGTCTGGTATCTCTAATCTCTAGTCTCTCAGTGTCAATGACATCTTATATAAAACGTCTGGTATCTCTAATCTCTAATCTCTCAGTGTCAATGACATCTTATATAAAAGTCTGGTATCTCTAATTCTTAGTCTCTCAGTGTCAATGACATCTTATATAAAACGTCTGGTATCTCTAATCTCTAGTCTCTCAGTGTCAATGACATCTTATATAAAACGTCTGGTATCTCTAATCTCTAGTCTCTCAGTGTCAATGACATCTTATATAAAACGTCTGGTATCTCTAATCTCTAGTCTCTCAGTGTCAATGACATCTTATATAAAACGTCTGGTATCTCTAATCTCTAGTCTCTCAGTGTCAATGACATCTTATATAAAACGTCTGGTATCTCTAATCTCTAGTCTCTCAGTGTCAATGACATCTTATATAAAACGTCTGGTATCTCTAATCTCTAGTCTCTCAGTGTCAATGACATCTTATATAAAACGTCTGGTATCTCTAATCTCTAGTCTCTCAGTGTCAATGACATCTTATATAAAACGTCTGGTATCTCTAATCTCTAGTTCTCTCTGTGTCAATGACATCTTATATAAAACGTCTGGTATCTCTAATGTATTCTTTAATCTCTCTGTGTCAATGACATCTTATATAAAATGTCTGGTATCTCTAATCTCTAGTCTCTCAGTGTCAATGACATCTTATATAAAACGTCTGGTATCTCTAATCTCTAGTCTCTCAGTGTCAATGACATCTTATATAAAACGTCTGGTATCTCTAATCTCTAGTCTCTCAGTGTCAATGACATCTTATATAAAACGTCTGGTATCTCTAATCTCTAGTCTCTCAGTGTCAATGACATCTTATATAAAACGTCTGGTATCTCTAATGTATTCTTTAATCTCTCTGTGTCAATGACATCTTATATAAAACGTCTGGTATCTCTAATGTATTCTTTAGTCTCTCAGTGTCAATGACATCTTATATAAAATGTCTGTTATCTCTAATATCTAGTCTCTCAGTGTCAATGACATCTTATAGAAAACGTCTGGTATCTCTAATCTCTAATCTCTCAGTGTCAATGACATCTTATATAAAATGTCTGGTATCTCTAATCTCTAGTCTCTCAGTGTCAATGACATCTTATATCAAACGTCTGGTATCTCTAATGTATTCTTTAATCTCTCTGTGTCAATGGCATCTTATATAAAACGTCTGGTATCTCTAATCTCTAGTCTCTCAGTGTCAATGACATCTTATATAAAACGTCTGGTATCTCTAATCTCTAGTCTCTCAGTGTCAATGACATCTTATATAAAACGTCTGGTATCTCTAATCTCTAGTCTCTCAGTGTCAATGACATCTTATATAAAACGTCTGGTATCTCTAATCTCTAGTCTCTCAGTGTCAATGACATCTTATATAAAATGTCTGGTATCTCTAATCTCTAGTCTCTCAGTGTCAATGACATCTTATATAAAATATCTGGTATCTCTAATCTCTAGTGTCAATGACATCTTATATAAAACGTCTGGTATCTCTAATCTCTAGTCTCTCAGTGTCAATGACATCTTATATAAAACGTCTGGTATCTCTAATCTCTAGTCTCTCAGTGTCAATGACATCTTATATAAAACGTCTGGTATCTCTAATCTCTAGTCTCTCAGTGTCAATGACATCTTATATAAAACGTCTGGTATCTCTAATGTATTCTTTAATCTCTCTGTGTCAATGACATCTTATATAAAACGTCTGGTATCTCTAATGTATTCTTTAATCTCTCTGTGTCAATGACATCTTATATAAAACGTCTGGTATCTCTAATCTCTAGTCTCTCAGTGTCAATGACATCTTATATAAAATGTCTGGTATCTCTAATCTCTAGTCTCTCAGTGTCAATGACATCTTATATAAAATGTCTGGTATCTCTAATCTCTAGTCTCTCAGTGTCAATGACATCTTATATAAAACGTCTGGTATCTCTAATCTCTAGTCTCTCAGTGTCAATGACATCTTATATAAAACGTCTGGTATCTCTAATCTCTAGTCTCTCAGTGTCAATGACATCTTATATAAAACGTCTGGTATCTCTAATCTCTAGTCTCTCAGTGTCAATGACATCTTATATAAAACGTCTGGTATCTCTAATCTCTAGTCTCTCAGTGTCAATGACATCTTATATAAAACGTCTGGTATCTCTAATCTATACTAGTCTCTCAGTGTCAATGACATCTTATATCAAACGTCTGGTATCTCTAATGTATTCTTTAATCTCTCTGTGTCAATGACATCTTATATAAAACGTCTGGTATCTCTAATCTCTAGTCTCTCAGTGTCAATGACATCTTATATAAAACGTCTGGTATCTCTAATCTCTAGTCTCTCAGTGTCAATGACATCTTATATAAAATGTCTGGTATCTCTAATCTCTAGTCTCTCAGTGTCAATGACATCTTATATAAAACGTCTGGTATCTCTAATCTCTAGTCTCTCAGTGTCAATGACATCTTATATAAAACGTCTGGTATCTCTAATCTCTAGTCTCTCAGTGTCAATGACATCTTATATAAAACGTCTGGTATCTCTAATCTCTAGTCTCTCAGTGTCAATGACATCTTATATAAAACGTCTGGTATCTCTAATCTCTAGTCTCTCAGTGTCAATGACATCTTATATAAAACGTCTGGTATCTCTAATGTATTCTTTAATTTCTCTGTGTCAATGACATCTTATATAAAACGTCTGGTATCTCTAATGTATTCTTTAATCTCTCTGTGTCAATGACATCTTATATAAAACGTCTGGTATCTCTAATCTCTAGTCTCTCAGTGTCAATGACATCTTATATAAAACGTCTGGTATCTCTAATCTCTAGTCTCTCAGTGTCAATGACATCTTATATAAAATGTCTGGTATCTCTAATCTCTAGTCTCTCAGTGTCAATGACATCTTATATAAAATGTCTGGTATCTCTAATCTCTAGTCTCTCAGTGTCAATGACATCTTATATAAAACGTCTGGTATCTCTAATCTCTAGTCTCTCAGTGTCAATGACATCTTATATAAAACGTCTGGTATCTCTAATCTCTAGTCTCTCAGTGTCAATGACATCTTGTATAAAACGTCTGGTATCTCTAATCTCTAGTCTCTCAGTGTCAATGACATCTTATATAAAACGTCTGGTATCTCTAATGTATTCTTTAATCTCTCAGTGTCAATGACATCTTATATAAAACGTCTGGTATCTCTAATGTATTCTTTAATCTCTCTGTGTCAATGACATCTTATATAAAACGTCTGGTATCTCTAATCTCTAGTCTCTCAGTGTCAATGACATCTTATATAAAACGTCTGGTATCTCTAATCTCTAGTCTCTCAGTGTCAATGACATCTTATATAAAACGTCTGGTATCTCTAATCTCTAGTCTCTCAGTGTCAATGACATCTTATATAAAATGTCTGGTATCTCTAATCTCTAGTCTCTCAGTGTCAATGACATCTTATATAAAACGTCTGGTATCTCTAATCTCTAGTCTCTCAGTGTCAATGACATCTTATATAAAACGTCTGGTATCTCTAATCTCTAGTCTCTCAGTGTCAATGACATCTTATATAAAACGTCTGGTATCTCTAATCTCTAGTCTCTCAGTGTCAATGACATCTTATATAAAACGTCTGGTATCTCTAATGTATTCTTTAATCTCTCTGTGTCAATGACATCTTATATAAAACGTCTGGTATCTCTAATGTATTCTTTAATCTCTCTGTGTCAATGACATCTTATATAAAACGTCTGGTATCTCTAATCTCTAGTCTCTCAGTGTCAATGACATCTTATATAAAACGTCTGGTATCTCTAATCTCTAGTCTCTCAGTGTCAATGACATCTTATAGAAAACGTCTGGTATCTCTAATCTCTAGTCTCTCAGTGTCAATGACATCTTATATAAAACGTCTGGTATCTCTAATCTCTAGTCTCTCAGTGTCAATGACATCTTATATAAAACGTCTGGTATCTCTAATCTCTAGTCTCTCAGTGTCAATGACATCTTATATAAAACGTCTGGTATCTCTAATCTCTAGTCTCTCAGTGTCAATGACATCTTATATAAAACGTCTGGTATCTCTAATCTCTTCTTTAATCTCTCTGTGTCAATGACATCTTATATAAAACGTCTGGTATCTCTAATCTCTAGTCTCTCAGTGTCAATGACATCTTATATAAAACGTCTGGTATCTCTAATCTCTAGTCTCTCAGTGTCAATGACATCTTATATAAAACGTCTGGTATCTCTAATCTCTAGTCTCTCAGTGTCAATGACATCTTATATAAAACGTCTGGTATCTCTAATCTCTAGTCTCTCAGTGTCAATGACATCTTATATAAAACGTCTGGTATCTCTAATCTCTAGTCTCTCAGTGTCAATGACATCTTATATAAAACGTCTGGTATCTCTAATCTCTAGTCTCTCAGTGTCAATGACATCTTATATCAAACGTCTGGTATCTCTAATGTATTCTTTAATCTCTCTGTGTCAATGGCATCTTATATAAAACGTCTGGTATCTCTAATCTCTAGTCTCTCAGTGTCAATGACATCTTATATAAAACGTCTGGTATCTCTAATCTCTAGTCTCTCAGTGTCAATGACATCTTATATAAAATGTCTGGTATCTCTAATCTCTAGTCTCTCAGTGTCAATGACATCTTATATAAAACGTCTGGTATCTCTAATCTCTAGTCTCTCAGTGTCAATGACATCTTATATAAAACGTCTGGTATCTCTAATCTCTAGTCTCTCAGTGTCAATGACATCTTATATAAAACGTCTGGTATCTCTAATCTCTAGTCTCTCAGTGTCAATGACATCTTATATAAAACGTCTGGTATCTCTAATCTCTAGTCTCTCAGTGTCAATGACATCTTATATAAAACGTCTGGTATCTCTAATCTCTAGTCTCTCAGTGTCAATGACATCTTATATAAAACGTCTGGTATCTCTAATCTCTAGTCTCTCAGTGTCAATGACATCTTATATAAAACGTCTGGTATCTCTAATGTATTCTTTAATCTCTCAGTGTCAATGACATCTTATATAAAACGTCTGGTATCTCTAATTCTCTTATCTCTCAGTGTCAATGACATCTTATATAAAACGTCTGGTATCTCTAATCTCTAGTCTCTCAGTGTCAATGACATCTTATATAAAACGTCTGGTATCTCTACTCTAATCTCTAATGTCTCTCAGTGTCAATGACATCTTATATAAAACGTCTGGTATCTCTAATCTCTAGTCTCTCAGTGTCAATGACATCTTATATAAAACGTCTGGTATCTCTAATCTCTAGTCTCTCAGTGTCAATGACATCTTATATAAAACGTCTGGTATCTCTAATCTCTAGTCTCTCAGTGTCAATGACATCTTATATAAAACGTCTGGTATCTCTAATCTCTAGTCTCTCAGTGTCAATGACATCTTATATAAAACGTCTGGTATCTCTAATCTCTAGTCTCTCAGTGTCAATGACATCTTATATAAAACGTCTGGTATCTCTAATCTCTAGTCTCTCAGTGTCAATGACATCTTATATAAAAGTCTGGTATCTCTAATATCTCTATCTCTCAGTGTCAATGACATCTTATATAAAACGTCTGGTATCTCTAATCTCTAGTCTCTCAGTGTCAATGACATCTTATATAAACGTCTGGTATCTCTAATCTCTATCTCTCAGTGTCAATGACATCTTATATAAAACGTCTGGTATCTCTAATCTCTAGTCTCTCAGTGTCAATGACATCTTATATAAAACGTCTGGTATCTCTAATCTCTAGTCTCTCAGTGTCAATGACATCTTATATAAAACGTCTGGTATCTCTAATCTCTAGTCTCTCAGTGTCAATGACATCTTATATAAAACGTCTGGTATCTCTAATCTCTAGTCTCTCAGTGTCAATGACATCTTATATAAAACGTCTGGTATCTCTAATCTCTAGTCTCTCAGTGTCAATGACATCTTATATAAAACGTCTGGTATCTCTAATCTCTAGTCTCTCAGTGTCAATGACATCTTATATAAAAAACGTCTGGTATCTCTAATCTCTAGTCTCTCAGTGTCAATGACATCTTATATAAAACGTCTGGTATCTCTAATCTCTAGTCTCTCAGTGTCAATGACATCTTATATAAAACGTCTGGTATCTCTAATCTCTAGTCTCTCAGTGTCAATGACATCTTATAGAAAACGTCTGGTATCTCTAATCTCTAGTCTCTCAGTGTCAATGACATCTTATATAAAATGTCTGGTATCTCTAATCTCTAGTCTCTCAGTGTCAATGACATCTTATATAAAACGTCTGGTATCTCTAATCTCTAGTCTCTCAGTGTCAATGACATCTTATATAAAATGTCTGGTATCTCTAATCTCTAGTCTCTCAGTGTCAATGACGTCTTATATAAAATATCTGGTATCTCTAATGTATTCTTTAATCTCTCTGTGTCAATGACATCTTATATAAAACGTCTGGTATCTCTAATGTATTCTTTAATCTCTCTGTGTCAATGACATCTTATATAAAACGTCTGGTATCTCTAATGTATTCTTTAATCTCTCTGTGTCAATGACATCTTATATAAAATGTCTGTTATCTCTAATATCTAGTCTCTCAGTGTCAATGACATCTTATAGAAAACGTCTGGTATCTCTAATCTCTAATCTCTCAGTGTCAATGACATCTTATATAAAATGTCTGGTATCTCTAATCTCTAGTCTCTCAGTGTCAATGACATCTTATATAAAACGTCTGGTATCTCTAATCTCTAGTCTCTCAGTGTCAATGACATCTTATATAAAACGTCTGGTATCTCTAATGTATTCTTTAATCTCTCTGTGTCAATGACATCTTATATAAAACGTCTGGTATCTCTAATGTATTCTTTAATCTCTCTGTGTCAATGGCATCTTATATAAAACGTCTGGTATCTCTAATCTCTAGTCTCTCAGTGTCAATGACATCTTATATAAAACGTCTGGTATCTCTAATCTCTAGTCTCTCAGTGTCAATGACATCTTATATAAAACGTCTGGTATCTCTAATCTCTAGTCTCTCAGTGTCAATGACATCTTATATAAAACGTCTGGTATCTCTAATCTCTAGTCTCTCAGTGTCAATGACATCTTATATAAAACGTCTGGTATCTCTAATCTCTAGTCTCTCAGTGTCAATGAATCTCTGTGTCAATGACATCTTATATAAAACGTCTGGTATCTCTAATCTCTAGTCTCTCAGTGTCAATGACATCTTATATAAAATGTCTGGTATCTCTAATCTCTAGTCTCTCAGTGTCAATGACATCTTATATAAAACGTCTGGTATCTCTAATCTCTAGTCTCTCAGTGTCAATGACATCTTATATAAAACGTCTGGTATCTCTAATCTCTAGTCTCTCAGTGTCAATGACATCTTATATAAAACGTCTGGTATCTCTAATGTATTCTTTAATCTCTCTGTGTCAATGACATCTTATATAAAACGTCTGGTATCTCTAATGTATTCTTTAATCTCTCTGTGTCAATGACATCTTATATAAAACGTCTGGTATCTCTAATCTCTAGTCTCTCAGTGTCAATGACATCTTATATAAAACGTCTGGTATCTCTAATCTCTAGTCTCTCAGTGTCAATGACATCTTATATAAAATGTCTGGTATCTCTAATCTCTAGTCTCTCAGTGTCAATGACATCTTATATAAAACGTCTGGTATCTCTAATCTCTAGTCTCTCAGTGTCAATGACATCTTATATAAAATGTCTGGTATCTCTAATCTCTAGTCTCTCAGTGTCAATGACATCTTATATAAAACGTCTGGTATCTCTAATCTCTAGTCTCTCAGTGTCAATGACATCTTATATAAAACGTCTGGTATCTCTAATCTCTAGTCTCTCAGTGTCAATGACATCTTATATAAAACGTCTGGTATCTCTAATCTCTAGTCTCTCAGTGTCAATGACATCTTATATAAAACGTCTGGTATCTCTAATCTCTAGTCTCTCAGTGTCAATGACATCTTATATAAAACGTCTGGTATCTCTAATCTCTAGTCTGTCTCTCAGTGTCAATGACATCTTATATAAAATGTCTGGTATCTCTAATCTCTAGTCTCTCAGTGTCAATGACATCTTATATAAAACGTCTGGTATCTCTAATCTCTAGTCTCTCAGTGTCAATGACATCTTATATAAAACGTCTGGTATCTCTAATCTCTAGTCTCTCAGTGTCAATGACATCTTATATAAAACGTCTGGTATCTCTAATCTCTAGTCTCTCAGTGTCAATGACATCTTATATAAAACGTCTGGTATCTCTAATCTCTAATCTCTCAGTGTCAATGACATCTTATATAAAATGTCTGGTATCTCTAATCTCTAGTCTCTCAGTGTCAATGACATCTTATATAAAACGTCTGGTATCTCTAATCTCTAGTCTCTCAGTGTCAATGACATCTTATATAAAACGTCTGGTATCTCTAATCTCTAGTCTCTCAGTGTCAATGACATCTTATATAAAACGTCTGGTATCTCTAATCTCTAGTCTCTCAGTGTCAATGACATCTTATATCAAACGTCTGGTATCTCTAATCTCTAGTCTCTCAGTGTCAATGACATCTTATATAAAACGTCTGGTATCTCTAATGTATTCTTTAATCTCTCTGTGTCAATGACATCTTATATAAAACGTCTGGTATCTCTAAATCTCTAAGTCTCTCAGTGTCAATGACATCTTATATAAAACGTCTGGTATCTCTAATCTCTAGTCTCTCAGTGTCAATGACATCTTATATAAAACGTCTGGTATCTCTAATCTCTAGTCTCTCAGTGTCAATGACATCTTATATAAAACGTCTGGTATCTCTAATCTCTAGTCTCTCAGTGTCAATGACATCTTATATAAAACGTCTGGTATCTCTATCTTATCTCAGTGTCAATGACATCTTATATCTCTATTCTCAGTGTCAATGACATCTTATATAAAACGTCTGGTATCTCTAATCTCTAGTCTCTCAGTGTCAATGACATCTTATATCAAACGTCTGGTATCTCTAATGTATTCTTTAATCTCTCTGTGTCAATGGCATCTTATATAAAACGTCTGGTATCTCTAATCTCTAGTCTCTCAGTGTCAATGACATCTTATATAAAACGTCTGGTATCTCTAATCTCTAGTCTCTCAGTGTCAATGACATCTTATATAAAACGTCTGGTATCTCTAATCTCTAGTCTCTCAGTGTCAATGACATCTTATATAAAACGTCTGGTATCTCTAATCTCTAGTCTCTCAGTGTCAATGACATCTTATATAAAACGTCTGGTATCTCTAATCTCTAGTCTCTCAGTGTCAATGACATCTTATATAAAACGTCTGGTATCTCTAATCTCTAGTCTCTCAGTGTCAATGACATCTTATATAAAACGTCTGGTATCTCTAATCTCTAGTCTCTCAGTGTCAATGACATCTTATATAAAACGTCTGGTATCTCTAATCTCTAGTCTCTCAGTGTCAATGACATCTTATATAAAATGTCTGGTATCTCTAATCTCTAGTCTCTCAGTGTCAATGACATCTTATATAAAACGTCTGGTATCTCTAAATCTCTAGTCTCTCAGTGTCAATGACATCTTATATAAAACGTCTGGTATCTCTAATCTCTAGTCTCTCTCAGTGTCAATGACATCTTATATAAAACGTCTGGTATCTCTAATCTCTAGTCTCTCAGTGTCAATGACATCTTATATAAAACGTCTGGTATCTCTAATCTCTAGTCTCTCAGTGTCAATGACATCTTATATCAAACGTCTGGTATCTCTAATGTATTCTTTAATCTCTCTGTGTCAATGGCATCTTATATAAAACGTCTGGTATCTCTAATCTCTAGTCTCTCAGTGTCAATGACATCTTATATAAAACGTCTGGTATCTCTAATCTCTAGTCTCTCAGTGTCAATGACATCTTATATAAAATGTCTGGTATCTCTAATCTCTAGTCTCTCAGTGTCAATGACATCTTATATAAAACGTCTGGTATCTCTAATCTCTAGTCTCTCAGTGTCAATGACATCTTATATAAAACGTCTGGTATCTCTAATCTCTAGTCTCTCAGTGTCAATGACATCTTATATAAAATGTCTGGTATCTCTAATCTCTAGTCTCTCAGTGTCAATGACATCTTATATAAAACGTCTGGTATCTCTAAATCTTAATCTCTCTGTGTCAATGACATCTTATATAAAACGTCTGGTATCTCTAATCTCTAATCTCTCAGTGTCAATGACATCTTATATAAAACGTCTGGTATCTCTAATCTCTAATCTCTCAGTGTCAATGACATCTTATATAAAACGTCTGGTATCTCTAATCTCTAGTCTCTCAGTGTCAATGACATCTTATATAAAATGTCTGGTATCTCTAATCTCTAGTCTCTCAGTGTCAATGACATCTTATATAAAACGTCTGGTATCTCTAATCTCTAGTCTCTCAGTGTCAATGACATCTTATATAAAACGTCTGGTATCTCTAATGTAATTCTCTAATCTCTCAGTGTCAATGACATCTTATATAAAACGTCTGGTATCTCTAATCTCTAGTCTCTCTGTGTCAATGACATCTTATATAAAACGTCTGGTATCTCTAATCTCTAGTCTCTCAGTGTCAATGACATCTTATATAAAACGTCTGGTATCTCTAATCTCTAGTCTCTCAGTGTCAATGACATCTTATATAAAACGTCTGGTATCTCTAATCTCTAGTCTCTCAGTGTCAATGACATCTTATATAAAACGTCTGGTATCTCTAATCTCTAGTCTCTCAGTGTCAATGACATCTTATATAAAACGTCTGGTATCTCTAATCTCTAGTCTCTCAGTGTCAATGACATCTTATATAAAACGTCTGGTATCTCTAATCTCTAGTCTCTCAGTGTCAATGACATCTTATATAAAACGTCTGGTATCTCTAATGTATTCTTTAATCTCTCTGTGTCAATGGCATCTTATATAAAACGTCTGGTATCTCTAATCTCTAGTCTCTCAGTGTCAATGACATCTTATATAAAACGTCTGGTATCTCTAATCTCTAGTCTCTCAGTGTCAATGACATCTTATATAAAATGTCTGGTATCTCTAATCTCTAGTCTCTCAGTGTCAATGACATCTTATATAAAATGTCTGGTATCTCTAATCTCTAGTCTCTCAGTGTCAATGACATCTTATATAAAACGTCTGGTATCTCTAATCTCTAGTCTCTCAGTGTCAATGACATCTTATATAAAACGTCTGGTATCTCTAATCTCTAGTCTCTCAGTGTCAATGACATCTTATATAAAACGTCTGGTATCTCTAATCTCTAGTCTCTCAGTGTCAATGACATCTTATATAAAATGTCTGGTATCTCTAATCTCTAGTCTCTCAGTGTCAATGACATCTTATATCAAACGTCTGGTATCTCTAATGTATTCTTTAATCTCTCTGTGTCAATGGCATCTTATATAAAACGTCTGGTATCTCTAATCTCTAGTCTCTCAGTGTCAATGACATCTTATATAAAACGTCTGGTATCTCTAATCTCTAGTCTCTCAGTGTCAATGACATCTTATATAAAATGTCTGGTATCTCTAATCTCTAGTCTCTCAGTGTCAATGACATCTTATATAAAACGTCTGGTATCTCTAATCTCTAGTCTCTCAGTGTCAATGACATCTTATATAAAATGTCTGGTATCTCTAATCTCTAGTCTCTCAGTGTCAATGACATCTTATATAAAAGTCTGGTATCTCTAATATCTCTAGTCTCTCGTGTCAATGACATCTTATATAAAACGTCTGGTATCTCTAATCTCTAGTCTCTCAGTGTCAATGACATCTTATATATCTGTAAAATGCATCTGGTATCTCTAATCTCTAGTCTCTCAGTGTCAATGACATCTTATATAAAATGTCTGGTATCTCTAATCTCTAGTCTCTCAGTGTCAATGACATCTTATATAAAACGTCTGGTATCTCTAATCTCTAGTTTAATCTCTCAGTGTCAATGACATCTTATATAAAACGTCTGGTATCTCTAATCTCTAGTCTCTCAGTGTCAATGACATCTTATATAAAACGTCTGGTATCTCTAATGTATTCTTTAATCTCTCTGTGTCAATGACATCTTATATAAAATGTCTGGTATCTCTAATCTCTAATCTCTCTGTGTCAATGACATCTTATATAAAATGTCTGGTATCTCTAATCTCTAGTCTCTCAGTGTCAATGACATCTTATATAAAATCTGGTAAATTCTAGTCTGTGTCAATGACATCTTATATAAAGTCTGTATCTCTAATCTCTAGTCTCTCAGTGTCAATGACATCTTATATAAAACGTCTGGTATCTCTAATCTCTAGTCTCTCAGTGTCAATGACATCTTATATAAAACGTCTGGTATCTCTAATCTCTAGTCTCTCAGTGTCAATGACATCTTATATAAAACGTCTGGTATCTCTAATCTCTAGTCTCTCAGTGTCAATGACATCTTATATAAAACGTCTGGTATCTCTAATCTCTAGTCTCTCAGTGTCAATGACATCTTATATAAAACGTCTGGTATCTCTAATTCTCTAGTCTCTCAGTGTCAATGACATCTTATATAAAACGTCTGGTATCTCTAATCTCTAGTCTCTCAGTGTCAATGACATCTTATATAAAACGTCTGGTATCTCTAATCTCTAGTCTCTCAGTGTCAATGACATCTTATATAAAACGTCTGGTATCTCTAATCTCTAGTCTCTCAGTGTCAATGACATCTTATATAAAACGTCTGGTATCTCTAATCTCTAGTCTCTCAGTGTCAATGACATCTTATATAAAACGTCTGGTATCTCTAATCTCTAGTCTCTCAGTGTCAATGACATCTTATATAAAACGTCTGGTATCTCTAATCTCTAGTCTCTCAGTGTCAATGACATCTTATATAAAACGTCTGGTATCTCTAATCTCTAGTCTCTCAGTGTCAATGACATCTTATATAAAACGTCTGGTATCTCTAATCTCTAGTCTCTCAGTGTCAATGACATCTTATATAAAACGTCTGGTATCTCTAATCTCTAGTCTCTCAGTGTCAATGACATCTTATATAAAACGTCTGGTATCTCTAATCTCTAGTCTCTCAGTGTCAATGACATCTTATATAAAACGTCTGGTATCTCTAATGTATTCTTTAATCTCTCTGTGTCAATGGCATCTTATATAAAACGTCTGGTATCTCTAATCTCTAGTCTCTCAGTGTCAATGACATCTTATATCAAACGTCTGGTATCTCTAATCTCTAGTCTCTCAGTGTCAATGACATCTTATATAAAACGTCTGGTATCTCTAATCTCTAGTCTCTCAGTGTCAATGACATCTTATATAAAACGTCTGGTATCTCTAATCTCTAGTCTCTCAGTGTCAATGACATCTTATATAAAACGTCTGGTATCTCTCTAATCTCTAGTCTCTCAGTGTCAATGACATCTTATATAAAACGTCTGGTATCTCTAATCTCTAATCTCTCAGTGTCAATGACATCTTATATAAAACGTCTGGTATCTCTAATCTCTAGTCTCTCAGTGTCAATGACATCTTATATAAAACGTCTGGTATCTCTAATCTCTAGTCTCTCAGTGTCAATGACATCTTATATAAAACGTCTGGTATCTCTAATCTCTAGTCTCTCAGTGTCAATGACATCTTATATAAAACGTCTGGTATCTCTAATCTCTAGTCTCTCAGTGTCAATGACATCTTATATAAAACGTCTGGTATCTCTAATCTCTAGTCTCTCAGTGTCAATGACATCTTATATAAAACGTCTGGTATCTCTAATCTCTAGTCTCTCAGTGTCAATGACATCTTATATAAAACGTCTGGTATCTCTAATCTCTAGTCTCTCAGTGTCAATGACATCTTATATAAAACGTCTGGTATCTCTAATCTCTAGTCTCTCAGTGTCAATGACATCTTATATAAAACGTCTGGTATCTCTAATCTCTAGTCTCTCAGTGTCAATGACATCTTATATAAAACGTCTGGTATCTCTAATCTCTAGTCTCTCAGTGTCAATGACATCTTATATAAAACGTCTGGTATCTCTAATCTCTAGTCTCTCAGTGTCAATGACATCTTATATAAAACGTCTGGTATCTCTAATCTCTAGTCTCTCAGTGTCAATGACATCTTATATAAAAGTCTGGTATCTCTAATCTCTAATCTCTCTGTGTCAATGACATCTTATATAAAACGTCTGGTATCTCTAATCTCTATCTCTCAGTGTCAATGACATCTTATATAAAACGTCTGGTATCTCTAAATTCTTTAATCTCTCAGTGTCAATGACATCTTATATAAAACGTCTGGTATCTCTAATTCTCTAGTCTCTCAGTGTCAATGACATCTTATATAAAACGTCTGGTATCTCTAATCTCTAGTCTCTCAGTGTCAATGACATCTTATATAAAACGTCTGGTATCTCTAATCTCTAGTCTCTCAGTGTCAATGACATCTTATATAAAACGTCTGGTATCTCTAATCTCTAGTCTCTCAGTGTCAATGACATCTTATATAAAACGTCTGGTATCTCTAATCTCTAGTCTCTCAGTGTCAATGACATCTTATATAAAACGTCTGGTATCTCTAATCTCTAGTCTCTCAGTGTCAATGACATCTTATATAAAACGTCTGGTATCTCTAATCTCTAGTCTCTCAGTGTCAATGACATCTTATATAAAACGTCTGGTATCTCTAATCTCTAGTCTCTCAGTGTCAATGACATCTTATATAAAACGTCTGGTATCTCTAATCTCTAGTCTCTCAGTGTCAATGACATCTTATATAAAAACGTCTGGTATCTCTAATGTATTCTTTAATCTCTCTGTGTCAATGACATCTTATATAAAACGTCTGGTATCTCTAATCTCTAGTCTCTCAGTGTCAATGACATCTTATATAAAACGTCTGGTATCTCTAATGTATTCTTTAATCTCTCTGTGTCAATGACATCTTATATAAAACGTCTGGTATCTCTAATCTCTAATCTCTCAGTGTCAATGACATCTTATATAAAACGTCTGGTATCTCTAATGTATTCTTTAATCTCTCTGTGTCAATGACATCTTATATAAAACGTCTGGTATCTCTAATCTCTAGTCTCTCAGTGTCAATGACATCTTATATAAAACGTCTGGTATCTCTAATCTCTAGTCTCTCAGTGTCAATGACATCTTATATAAAACGTCTGGTATCTCTAATGTATTCTTTAATCTCTCTGTGTCAATGACATCTTATATAAAACGTCTGGTATCTCTAATCTCTAGTCTCTCAGTGTCAATGACATCTTATATAAAACGTCTGGTATCTCTAATCTCTAGTCTCTCAGTGTCAATGACATCTTATATAAAACGTCTGGTATCTCTAATCTCTAGTCTCTCAGTGTCAATGACATCTTATATAAAACGTCTGGTATCTCTAATCTCTAGTCTCTCAGTGTCAATGACATCTTATATAAAACGTCTGGTATCTCTAATCTCTAGTCTCTCAGTGTCAATGACATCTTATATAAAATGTCTGGTATCTCTAATCTCTAGTCTCTCAGTGTCAATGACATCTTATATAAAACGTCTGGTATCTCTAATCTCTAGTCTCTCAGTGTCAATGACATCTTATATAAAACGTCTGGTATCTCTAATCTCTAGTCTCTCAGTGTCAATGACATCTTATATAAAAACGTCTGGTATCTCTAATCTCTAGTCTCTCAGTGTCAATGACATCTTATATAAAACGTCTGGTATCTCTAATCTCTAGTCTCTCAGTGTCAATGACATCTTATATAAAACGTCTGGTATCTCTAATCTCTAGTCTCTCAGTGTCAATGACATCTTATATAAAATGTCTGGTATCTCTAATCTCTAGTCTCTCAGTGTCAATGACATCTTATATAAAACGTCTGGTATCTCTAATCTCTAGTCTCTCAGTGTCAATGACATCTTATATAAAACGTCTGGTATCTCTAATCTCTAGTCTCTCAGTGTCAATGACATCTTATATAAAACGTCTGGTATCTCTAATCTCTAGTCTCTCAGTGTCAATGACATCTTATATAAAACGTCTGGTATCTCTAATGTATTCTTTAATCTCTCTGTGTCAATGACATCTTATATAAAACGTCTGGTATCTCTAATGTATCTCTAGTCTCTCAGTGTCAATGACATCTTATATAAAACGTCTGGTATCTCTAATCTCTAGTCTCTCAGTGTCAATGACATCTTATATAAAACGTCTGGTATCTCTAATCTCTAGTCTCTCAGTGTCAATGACATCTTATATAAAACGTCTGGTATCTCTAATCTCTAGTCTCTCAGTGTCAATGACATCTTATATAAAATGTCTGGTATCTCTAATCTCTAGTCTCTCAGTGTCAATGACATCTTATATAAAACGTCTGGTATCTCTAATCTCTAGTCTCTCAGTGTCAATGACATCTTATATAAAACGTCTGGTATCTCTAATGTATTCTTTAATCTCTCTGTGTCAATGACATCTTATATAAAACGTCTGGTATCTCTAATGTATTCTTTAATCTCTCTGTGTCAATGACATCTTATATAAAACGTCTGGTATCTCTAATGTATCTCTTTAGTCTCTCTCAGTGTCAATGACATCTTATATAAAACGTCTGGTATCTCTAATCTCTAGTCTCTCAGTGTCAATGACATCTTATATAAAATGTCTGGTATCTCTAATCTCTAGTCTCTCAGTGTCAATGACATCTTATATAAAACGTCTGGTATCTCTAATCTCTAGTCTCTCAGTGTCAATGACATCACCAGCCGTACTTATAAAAAAATGGACGATCTTGTTGTAAATGAAGAAGTACCAGGTAACAATTAGTTAGTTTTTGTTCACATTTTAATACAAATATTTAATAAAGTACATAAAAAAAACACATTCCTTAACTTATTGTTTTCTTCTGAAATGGAAATAAACCTGATAGGAATCTTTAAAGAAATGCTGCAATACTCACAATAAAATAGTACAATCAAAGTGTGTGTGTTCTAATCCAAATACTTACTCAGATGATATCTAAACTAACTAAATATACATACTATATCCATACTTATTCAACAAAGTTAATCTCCGGTTCATATTCTCAAATATAAAAAGTTTCTTAATGAAGGACATGAAGTCTATTATTTTTGGCCATGAATAAAATGTATCAGTCTTATAGCTGATATATCATAAAATTAAAAAAGTCCCACGTGAAAAACAATCTCTCCAACAACATTCAAGTCCAATAAAACCTCAGGCACACTGAAAGTAAAGCAGTATCAAATTCTCAAACAAAATATAAGTGAAATTTATCCCATAACATGTTATGTTTCACAATTGAAAACACATGTGATAAATTCCTTAGGCATCTTGGTTACCTAAGCGCGGGCGTCTGATTGGTCAAATCTAAGATCACTTGATTCTGATTGGCTCTCAACTTCAGGCTACTGCATAGCGCATTTTCTTTTAAGTAGCAATTGTACTATTTACTGTTATAACAGGTAGTTGCTTATTCAAAAGTATTAAACAATAAAAATAGTTTGGCCCTCTATTTAAAAGGCACTAATATAATTTTTGTGGCGGAAAGATATCACTACATAATGTATTAGTGGTAAGTTTCCCTGAATCAAGACGAGATAAAATGGTTATCGTGGTATAAAAATAGAGTTAAAGTTATGGGATAAATAAGTTCCCAAACTCCTGACAGTTGTTTCTTCAAAGAGTTAACATACTATCTAAACTCTCGTTCGTTAATTTTCAAATTTTTTAAAAGACACTCGCTAAAGCTGCTGTCTTTTCAAATTGAAAAATAACTTATTTGAGTTGATAAACATGATAAAACAACAGTCACTTGTTGGGGAGCCTCTATTTGTATTATGGGATGAAAGGAATGTGTTAAAAGATACACGGTCACACTCAATAAACCTAATTCAGAAGCAATATCCTCTTAAAATTACTTTTCACTTCACCTCACACATTTGTCCTAAATGCAAATATTTAATCTACTGTTTTCTATAAAACATTTACTCTGTCGATTTAAAAAGTACCATACACTGTATCATTTCTCCTCAGATGCACTTCTACAATACATACCATACATCCTAGATACTCTCTAGGGAATGATACAATTAGTGCACACGGTGACCAATTGTAGTATTATTTAAATGTCCTATATATTACCATAAGCCCTTTACATATGTACCTCTGGGTCGCGAGGTTGAACCCATGATGTGGGGCAGTTGCTAACAACTGACCGCTGGCTGGTGGTTTTCTCTGGGTACTCCCGTGCTTTCCTTCATCATCAAACTTGGCACGTCCTTAAAAATGACCCTAGTTATTTGATAGAAATGTAAAACCACAACAAAACAATAGTGCACATGTGTCACCACAGGGACCTGGCACGAATACTATAATATATATTTTATTCTGTTGGATGGAAATTTGTGCCAGGTCCCTGGTGGTCAACACACACTCAGATGGTAGTATCGAATAGGCAACAAAAATGTAGATTTACAAGACCTTTGTATTTTTACAATTTTCGTGTATATAAAATATGATTTAAACAATTAATATTACAACATTATTCATGTTTAAATAGTCCCTCCACCCAATATAGTCTTGGATATACATGTATTTGTAATTTAAAATACTGTATACTGTAGTTGTTAAATTTCGGGGTTGGAAAATTTCCTGGTTTGATCTGATTTGCAGGGGTTTATTGTTGTAATCGCCTTTGAAGTATATGAAAGTGTCATTTATGTGAAAAGAGAATGATATATAAAATCATGCCTTTTGAAAAAAAAATATATAGTATCTGCTATTGTGAGGCATCATTTTTTCCAATTAACTAACTCCTATTTCTAGACAAAATGATAAGCCTGCTTCTCACATCACAAACACACACACAAAATCTGTTCCCAAATTTGAACTATAGATTATATCATTTTAATGCACATATCCCTGGTACAGGAAATTGTTTGATCAAAGTGCACAGCACATATATTGTCAATTAGTACAATATCATAATATAAACATCTCTGACTAGGTTTACAGCAACTAGCTTTTGTAGCATTAAATGTACTTTTATAAATCAGTTATCTATATATAGTCACTTTATTGAATTTGCACTACTTATATGTGACCAAAATGCTGATTATGTGTACTTCAGTAATAAATTTTGTAATTCAATTCACAAGCAGGTAAATAAAGGTTACCCCAGTATATTTAGCTTTAAAATTGTTTTTAATAATGGATATTTTCGTAATTGTAAATTAAATTTGCTTTAAAATTGTATCATTTGCAATCAAAAATATATAATATCTAAATTTTTATCAATATTTTTCAGATCCTTATGACGTGTCAATATATTACATACATATTCTGCTTATTTAAGGTATTTATTTGCCTGACTGTGTTTTTCGTTGTTTTCCATTTATTAAGTATATTGTAATTCTAATTCACTGTTCTTTAAAATACTTGTATCTTCCCAGTCATGGATTTCATTTTGCATAGTGTGAAATTTTCCACAAAATAAGGAAAATTGGCATCCCTCCTCCTACTTAAATTAAATTGTGACATTGTATGAAAATGGTGACTTATTGTTCAGACTGACTAACTGTTTAGGTGCTCTCTCTCATCCATTTAAAAAAGGCTTTTCCATAGTGAGGCTAAAACTGGTAGGCTTATGGGTACATCTATTAAGAATAATGGAATGTAGATTTGCAAATCTGAAATTCAAAAACAAAATTCTGTATATACCACATACATCATAAGAATACAATTATATATTAAAAACAGTTAAACTTCGTGTGTTTATCCAAATTTTATTATACCATGAGTTGTCACAATTCCCTGATGTGAAGAGATAAAAACACAGCATCAAAACTTTATATTATCATTATTTGCTGAAAATTCCTAATTCTGAAAAGAGCACATTTATCATAAGAATATAACTATTCAAAACATTTAATCTACATGTGTAGGTCCAAACTTTAATATAGGCAATCATGTGATGTCATGTCCTTATACCAAAAAGATAAAACACAACAATGAAATATAATATAATTATTAATATTTGCTGAATATTCCTTCTTCTTAAAGGCTTTTCCGGAGCAAAACATGAAGGTTTCTTAAAAACATTAATAACATCAGAAACTATATACCGATGACCTAAGATGAGGTTACAATACCAAACATACGCAAGATTTCCTGCGTAATATATGATAACAGAGGAGAGTCATTTAGCTGTTTTGCCGTCTGACGCAATGATAGTCAAATATCACGCAGTATTTAGGAAACATAGGACGACCCGCCTTATGAAAATTAACATTTTATTTATTTAATCAAACTGATCAGAAGGTGGAGATACATGTAGTATTAACAGTAAGTTAATAACTTTTATGAACTTTAAGACTACACAAATATTTGAGAGATATTACAACAGTAAATATGGAAATCTATTGTCTTTCAAGAAGGAGGATAAGACCACAACATACCGTAATATGACATGGAAAATATTTTACTATGATTTCAAAGGTGAAAAAAAATTTCAGTCTGTTTATTACATGTAAATAGAATGTGAAACTGAAAAGCTGATTGAAAATCCTGTTGTTACACTTACTTTTGGTCTTCTGGAAAGTACAGCAATGCCAGTAATGATGGATCAAAAAAGGCTTTTTCTATAAGGATAAAAATACAGAATTTTTTTTTTATAATAAGCAACATGCAATGTGATGAAATGCAATAGAGTCAACAATAAAAATTATATTGGAGCTTCTTTCTCGCTGTTACCCCTCAATATTCCAGGGTTACTATCACTATCTTAAAAATATCCCCTGTGCTATATCATTTACAAAAGTGAAGGTTCTGTCTGCAACAATGGGAAAGCAGATAATTTGGTCTTTGATGTACATGAACATCAACAGAATGGAATAACGAGGTCATCGTTTTTTACTTAGTGAATTTGGAATAGTGGGCTTCTGTCTCTCTAATCCGCAATGGAAGTATTTGTAGGCCTGTGATTGGTCAGTTTTTCTCCTGATTGCCTTCAGTTTTTATTATGATCAAGCCCAGAGTGGATATATAACGACAGTGAAATTAAACTCCTGGAATATTGAAGATGTCTCTCTGTATGAAATCTGATGAATGTAAACATGTAGTTGGTGATAGAATTAAAATTAGATAGCAATAGATCATGACTTTGACCTATATTTATGTCTCTCAACAATGTCACAAGAAGAAAGTGATTTGTTGTGTCTTTTGACCCAGATTAATATAAAACTATGGCACCAAGAAGAAAATGTCATGTTATTGTGTCTCCTTGTGATAGCAGACTTTTCTCTTTATGGTACAACTTCAGTCCACACTTTACAGTGTCATGTTGATCTAACAACAGGCGTAGTGGTTGTTCCACATTTTTGCTGAACACTGATTTGATTACAGAGACTCGTGTTTCTGATGGGTTTAAACCATTGGACAAAAACCATGATGGGTCTAAACCATGATGGTCAAATCATAAAGGACAAAACCATGATGGACAAAAACCATGATATTCAAAACCAACCCATGATGGTCTAAACCATATGGACAAAAAAATCATGATGGTCAAAACCATGATGGACAAAATCATGATGGTCAAAACCATGATGGACAAAATCATGATGGTCAAAATCATGATGGACAAAATCATGATGGACAAAACCATTATAGTTAAGGACAATGATGGACAAAATCATGATGGTCAAAACCATGATGGACAAAATCATGATGGACAAAACCATTATAGTTAAGACAATGATGGACAAAATCATGATGGTCAAAACCATGATGGACAAAATCATGATGGACAAAACCATTATATTAAAACAATGATGGACAAAAATCATGTGATGGCCAAAACCATGATGGACAAAATCATGATGGACAGAACCATGATGGTCAAAACCATGACGGACAAAATCATGATGGTCCAAAATCATAATGGACAAAACCATAATGGTCAAAACCATGATGGACAAAATCATGATGATGGTCAAAAACCATGATGGACATAATCATGATGGTCAAAACCAGAGACTTTTTTCAGTGAGAATATGCTAAGCTTAAGGTCAAAGTGTATGACTAGTGTCAATAGAGATGTATAGAAAAGTCAGTCTGACAGAAACGTAGAGACATGATAAGATATAAAACATTGTTGCCTTTTTTTCAAGGATGCAGTGATTAAGAGATACAGTTATGTTTAGTTACAGGACAAATATTGGTACAAAACATTGGTCATCTATAAAAAAATAATTGGTATCAAATATTTGAGGTACTGTTAGTTTCAGGGAATTAATTCTATTCTTAAATATCCCGACATTTTTCTTACCTGAACACACGATAGCATTTCGAGATTCAAGGAATGCTTTTTCCAGCCTGCCTTCCACTAAGTGGCGCTGACTCTCACGGATTACTGTTGACAGCATCTTGTACCCTGATTGAATGGCAGTAAGGTTGAAAGAAAACATTATGAGTTTACAAATTTTTACATCCAGTATAATATGATTCTTTGTACGTGTACAAAGAAACAAGAACGTCCACCAGGTACCATCCAACTGCTACTAAGAACTTTTACAAAGAAAAATTCACAAGAATCATTATATCGGTATCCTCCATAACAATACAATGTGATTGGTAGAATCAAATCATAATCACAATTAATTTATAGTAAATGTATGAGTTGATTTTAAAACCTACAATAAGTCAGGGAAACACACTGATGGATGTAATCAACTTGGTTCATTTTGTAACAAGAGGCCCAATGGGCCTTAACGATCATCTGACTATTAATTAGAGACAAAACATCATATAGAAGAACTGAAAACACAGAAAATCATTTAAAGATGCTAGCCTATTTGATCCCTGTGACCTTGAATGAAGGTCAAGATAATTCATAGTCACTGATGAAGGCAGCCCTTTCAATCATTCCCAGCATGTTACAGTCCAATTATCAGGTCCCTAGGCCTCCTAACTAATTCACAAAGAAGTTGTTTTTAAAATTTGTAACATATTTGACCCCCTGTGACCTGGAATGGAGGTCAAGGTAATTCATTTGAACAAATTTGATAGCTCTTCATGCCAGCATGTCATAACTACAGCTACAATATCACAAGGTCTCTAAAGGCCTCTTAGTTTTTTCACAAGAAGTTGTTTAAAGATTTTAGCCTATTTGACCCTGTGACCTTGAATGAAGGTCAAGGTTATTCATTTGAACAAACTGGGTAGCCATTTACCTCCAACATGTCACAAGCTCAATACCAGGTTCTATAGACCCCTCTTAGTTATACACAAGAAGTTGTGTTTATAGATTTGAGCCTATTTGACCCCTGTGATCTTGAGTAAAGATCATTGTCATTCATTTTAACAAACTTGGTAGCCCTTCATCCCAGCATGCTACAGCCCAATATGATTACCCTGGCATTTTTGGTTCTTGAGAAGAAATCGATTAAATATTTTAGCCTATTTGGACCCCTGTGACCTTGAATGAAAGTCAGGGTCATTCACTTGAACAATCTAAGTAGGCCAATCTTCCCCAGCATATCACAGGCCCAATATCAGGTCTCTAGGCCTCTTAGTTATTCGAAAGAAGTTGTTTAAAGAATTTTAGCCTATATTTGACCCCTGTGACCTTCAATGAAGGTAAAGGTCATTTTATTTGAACAAATTAATGGTAGCCCTTCATCCAAACATGCTGCAGGCCCAATATGTAGTGCCCCTGGGCTTTCGGTTTTTTGAGAAGAAGGGCATTAATCAGATTTTAGCCTTTTTGACAACTGTACCTTGAATTTAGGCCAACGTAACAATACATTATGACACAGCCCATGGTCGCCACTCCTCCTCGCACTTGCTCCCCATGCCCAATAACAAGAACCCAGTGGCCCCTTTCGGTTAATGAGGCGCCGCCATCATACGACATGCCCCGTTGAATGCCCCGCTGGACAGACCCCCGCGATCGCTCCTGCGCCCATCGCGATTACAACGACCGGCAAAGCTTGCTGACAAATAGGATCACCCCCTGACCCCATCGGGTCAATATGACCTATATGATCAATAAGACAGAAAAGATGTAAACATTTCATACCACCTTATATGCCCTATCCCCCTTACACAGAATTCCCGTGGGGGCACAATTAACCTTTATCTAAGCCTTAAATAATCTCATTTTCCTATATATAAGTTTTTTTTTCACCTGCCAGTGGAATTACCACCAGAACCTTCAACTCTTGTTAATCCGGTTCTATAAACTTTAAGTTTCATTCTTCTGCAGCCAACTTAAGTATTCCGATCTATATATAAAAAACAGGTTTCAAAGAAGATAAACCGTTTGCAAATTTACACATTTAAATTGTGAAATTCCTTAACAATATTAACAGATGAAAGATAATACATTTCCCCGGAGATATAAATATTTCCTGGATAATGAATTGAATTGCGAAATTCACTAAAATGTAAATCCAGTGTACAAAAAAAAAATGGTATGGCATTAGATAGTACAAATGTTGTACAAGTACGCCCACAAAGCACTCTACCAGTTTGGCCGATGTCATGCCTGATATGACGATGGTTACTAATTCACTACCAATAGCAGAGACATCGTTACTGTAAAGTTGACAATGGATGTCCCCCCCAGGGGGGACGTTATCTAGACAGGTCGAGCTTCGTCATCCCAGCGTATGCCATCTAGTTACCTGTTAAAATAACAATACAAACAGAATAATAACACTGGGTGACAACGAGAATTAATCAATCTCAGTAATTTTCAAAGGTAATTTTCAAAAGGGAAGACTCCTTAGGATAGTGATTTAATCAATTATTTATTCTTCCACTTTTTCTTTGAGACATGACATAGCAAGGAAGTGGATAAACACAACAGTTAAATGAAAACCCTAACCATATTGATTGAGGATGTTTGCAGTTTCATGTAATTGGCAAGTATACCCTAGCATGTTTTGAATGATCCTGAGAAATATCAAGATTTAAAATCAGAAACTGTAGAATCGAAAAGAATTTAAATAAAAAGAACAAGATACAAAAAGTTCAAAAGTTTTCATTAATTCCAGGTGTAGTGCCGAAATCTATGGGAAAAAAAGCGCTACCTCATTTTGATCTACTTTAAATATACATGTTACATTGCGTAATACCAATCCTAAGATGGGGATCATATTGCTGGGAGAAAATTGTAATCATTCCTAGAATCATAAACTGATAACGTTTACAAAAATTGACAGTAAATTTTTTGACTTTAAAGGCCCACTTTTAGAAATCTACATGGCTTCTTACTTCTCTGCAACATCCATGTCTCCCATGATTCTGAAATATTCGTGCCACACACATGAAAAGACGATGGCTAAAATTATTATCATTTTTTTTACTAGAAAAATACCAGACAACACCAGTCCTTGTCATGCTTTAAACAACGAAGTTGATAAATGAATCGATTAGTAGAAAAAAGTTGTTT